>NW_026843401.1:174771-232499 GCF_019175385.1 Lycium barbarum
GATCATCTTCTTAGCCTTGAGGTATGAAAATAAACTTACCCCTCGGCGATGCTGTAGATCCGAACCACTCTATGACTGGTTCCCCTGGAAACTGAAAATGGACTACCTTTTTCTGGCAGTCGACATTAGCATAACAGGAAGACAACCAGTCCATGCCCATAATGACGTCAAACTCAAGCATGTCTAACTCTATCAAATCAGCCTTAGTGCTACGATCATAAATGGTCACAGAACAATTCCTTATAAATCTGCCTCGCTATAATAAAATCCCCAACTGGCGTAGCTACCTCAAATGGTTTTATAGGCTCAGACACTATCCCAATCTTACTAGCAACGAGCGGGGAAATATATGATAAAGTAGAGCCAGGGTCAATCAATGCATATACAGATCTGGAGAAAACCAGCAATGTACCTGTGACGACGTTTGGCGAAGCCTCCTGATCCTGGCGGCTGGCCAAAGCATATATGCGGTTCCAGGGACCGCTAGAACCTGAAGTGCCACCGCGGCCTCGACCGCGTCCTGCCGGTGCTGAAATACCTCGCCCTCCAGGGCGTGCAACTGATGGAGCAGAAGAAGAACCGGCGGATGACCCTGTCTGCTGAGCAGCACTACCAGAACCGCTAGCCAATGGACAATCTCTCATAAAGTGGCCCTGACCGCCACAAGAAAAACAAGCTCCCGTCGCTCGGTAACACTCCCCGGGATGTGACTTCCCGCAATGAGGACAACGGGGCCTGGGTGGTCTGGCCTGGCTGGGACCCCTGGGTACCTGTGAACCTGCCACTCTGGAGCTCTGACCGGCCCCAGACGGTCCTGTACTATCGAATCTCCGGCTACCTGACTGAGTACCCCCGGCCGGAAGGAGGAAAATATCTGTCAGACTGCTGCTGCCTGCTGAGGCTGTCCGCCTCGAGAATCCCCTGAATAACCCACGGATCTAGCCCTCTTAGGCGGCCTCCTGTCTCGATCTCTGCCAGCAGGATCAGATCTGCGACGGTCCTCCATACCCATCGCATAGGCCTGAAGCCGGGAAATGTCCATGTCTGCCTGCAATGACACTGCCATACAACTATCAACCAAATACCGGTCCAATCCCATAACATATCTGTGCATCCGATCGGACATATCTGCTACCACGGCCGGTGCATATCGGGCCAGAGAATCAAACTCAAGGTTATACTCGCGAACACTCCGACCCCTCTGCTGCAGACGTAAGAATCGATCAGCCCGTGCCCGCCGTAACTCTGGTGGCAAAAAGTGGCGGGTGAATGCTGTCACAAACTGATCCCAAGTGGCTGGAGGGGCACCCTCTCCTCTAGACAGCTCCCAAGTCTCGTACCAGTGGGTAGCCACATCTCGAAGCCGGTGCGAAGCCAGCTCAACTGACTCGGTCTCTGAAGCCCTGACCAAGTCCAGTGAGCGTCGCATCCCCCGAATGAAGTTGTGGGGGTCCTCGTCGGGCTTAGACCCGAAGAACTCTGGAGGGCCACATAGCAAAAACTCCCGAACTCTCAGGCTGTCCCGCCTGTCATCATCATCGTCGTCCCTCCGCCCGCGCCTGCGAGCCTGCCCTGCTACCAGTGTAGTCAACAGCTGTACAGCCTCCCTCAGGGTCCTATCCTCCGCCCCTGGCTGAGGAGCTGGAGTCTCAGGTGCGGGTACACGGACCTCTGGAGCTGCTGAAGGTCCTGCTCCAGGCTGTACTAGTGGGGGTGTAGCAGACCCCTCAGAATGAGGCACATCCTCAGGCAAATCATAGACACGAGCCCGGGTAGCTCGCTGTGCCTGGCTAGTCTCTCCAATCCTCGCCTTGCCCTTCTGGGCCGCCGTTGCCTTCTTCGGAGGCATCACTGCAAACACAAAGGCGAGTCAGATCATAATCATCCTAATAGCACAGCTCTATCGCACGATCTAAGATTTCAAAGAAAGTGACATCCTAAATGCCCTGTAGCTTCCCGTTTATAGATGTGGTGCACAACACATCGATAAACAAGACTCTACGAGACACGGCCTGTAGACATTCTGAGGACAAACCGCTCTGATACCACTTTTGTCACGACCCAGCCCCGTGGGCCGCGACTGGCACCCTACCTGGGTACCCAGACCAAATCGCATATTCATTTCCGAATCCAAACTTATTTCAGAATTTTCAAGAAGTTATATCAAACATAATTTATATCGAAAATATGTCTTAAGCGGTCATATCAAATCAAACTCAAACAAAGCGGCGGAATAGACATCGCCGGTCAAAATACAAATATATACAAAAGGGCCATTTGGGGCCATCATATCAAACAGACCGCTTTAAGACCCGAAAGCAAAATCAGACAATAAACACATAGGACCCTCGCCCCATAAAGATGACTACAGGCCTCTACGAATTCAAAACATAACATAAGGCGAGACAGGGCCCCGCCGTACCCAAACTGTCAAATATACAAAGTATATACAGAGTAGAGGAGTCTGTACCAAGAGTGGACTCCGGACCCAGTAAGAGTACTCCGAAAAGCAAGAAGTGAAGCCTACTGCGGAGGATCACCGATGTCTGCACCTGCGGGCATAAAACGCAGCCCCCGGAGAGAGGGGGTCAGTACGAAATATGTACTGAGTATGTAAAGCACGGAGTACAGAATTATGGATCAAAACCGAAAGCAAATCAAATGTCAAAGTGGGGTACAAACTGGTATGTCAAAATCTGTATCGGAATCATATACATATATTTTATGCAAATAAAATCATGCAAACGCTTAAGAACGTGGTCGCCACTCCGACGCTGGCACCACACACAGCATAACACCAGAAGGTTTCAAATCTCCGTACATCCCCGAACATAATCATAATCATCGGTGAGCGTATCGCATCCCGAGCCATATCACAGCATAACTCCAAACGGAACCCGGCCCTATGGCGAAGCCTTGGGAACCGTAACACAGCATACGGCCGAATTATCATAAAACGCACGAATCAAAACCGGCCCGGGAACCGGTGAACGAAGTCATAATAAGGCACGAGCGGAGTCGTGAGCAAACAAATGCAAATCGTATTTCAAAATAATGTTTCAAAACAAAGTAAACTCATAAATCATATCCTATTACAAAATAGTCGAATACTTAGTCGACATAAGGTTTCATTTTGCCAAACGATTCCAAAATGGTCCATATAGTTCAAAACCTGGATTAGTGCATAGGATAGTCCAAACATACCCCGTGGAAGGATGTTCCAAAGATCAGAAGTGGTACGTTCAACTCTATTCTCAAAGATGGCCCGAAGGGCAAATCGGGCATTTTGGGGTAGCGGACCCACCTCGAGTCGAAGTGAGGTGGCGAACATATTTTTACGAGCAGTAATATGCCAAGGGTCATACATAATCATTTCTAGGTTACCCGACCACATTTCGATAGGTTTCGGACGAATAATGGCATTCTAGCCAAAAGGGAGCCTTTAGGCTTCAATCGAATTGAATGAATAGTAACTTTCCTGTGGATCGGGTTTCGAGGAGCAGAAATGCTCCGGAAGGTCTCATATTCAACTAACACACTAAGATATGCCAAATAAAGAATTGGGAAGCTTTACATACCTCTCAGATGTCGTAAGCTCCTCCAAAAGTCCGTCCCGTTTCGTCAAAAATCTGCAAATGGTCAAAGTTACCAATTGAGATTCTTAGGCTCAAAAATGCCTTTAACTCCATATTTGCCTACCGAAATTTCGGCAGCATTTCCCCTATAAATCTAACATCCCCGAGGCGTAGCTCGGCTCAAATTAACCAACCACAACAGCCCACACATCAACAAAACAATGTAAACAACAATCAATTCACTCTAGCTTCAAAGTCCTACATGATTTCTTAAGTTGGCAACTTTCCATTCAAACTTTCAAAATTCCAATTCTATATCTACCTATTTGTATTCATTCCCACATTCAAACTTATACAACCACATTCTCATTACAATTCAAACCATACACGAAATTGCACCAAAATCCATTAGTTCCATAATTCTTCAAAACATTAAAATTCACGACGAACATTCTAACTAACGTCGTTTCAATCCGAATTCGTCAACATCGATATAGATTCATATCTAAAGTCTATAGCACCCCAAAATATACATTGATATACATAAGAATACCAAGGATATACACTTTCCGATAATATCCGAATTCGTTTTCCACCGCCAATTTAATTCAACAATCAATCAATTACGATCTAAGGGTCACAACAACACATTATGCCAACTTAAACAAGATCAATTCAAACCATTTCTTTCCTTCCATAACTCACGGCCAAACACACTACACACACACACCCACGACTTTCTATTTACGTTAAAATTACGGGATCTCCATCTACTTCCAATGCTTAACACATTCACATCAATTCTATAACATAAAAGGGGCAAAATTCTTACCTTTCCTTGAAAACCCGACTTGTCGAAAACGTCGTCCCCGTGCCAAACTATTTATACCACGTCGGAGAGCGTCTTGAGTACTTCACAAATATGTAGAAACCAAGATTTTTGAATCACCACACAAGCTTGGAATTTTTCTCTTCTTTTCTTTTTACCACTTCGGCCGAACCCCTTTTTGGTGAGTTCTTGATTTTGTTTCTAATTTTGTGATAAGTTCGAGTGTAATCCATGTATATATCTACTTTAGGGGTCATGTGCATAGCACATGCCCCTTTAAAAATGGGCTTGGGCCACTACTATGGCCGGCCCCCCCTTCATTTGTTTGGGCTTCATTTGCATTGTAATTTCTTGGGCCCAATTCTTAAAATGCCCCGTTTTGAAATTCCCGAAACTAATTTACGAAGTTCCAAATTTACCCTTGGCCTTTCCCGAGGTCTTAGCATTTAAAGATTTCACAACCAACATAGTCATATTCACTAAAATCAAAATATGTCCTTATAATCCACAAGTCGTAATTATTTCACGATTTCCAATTTTACGAAAACACGGGACATAACATCTGATAGGCTCGAAATGTTCTTTTATCATTCATATATACTTATACACATATGATACTACTATGGTATGATGCCCACAGAGTCTTGATGGCATTATATATGCATATTTATGTACGACAGCGTAATAAATGCACCACTGATTAGTTGGTTATTATGATGATGATGCCCACAGAGGAGTGATGGCGTTATTTAAACAATGGCTTCATATAGGAATATATACGGTACTTATGCATATCATGGCCCTCAGAGGCATTTCAGATGTTCAAGTTAATCTTTTTCTCATGTTACTTCCATGTCTCACTTATGTTATTTTCTGTCTTACATAGTAGGTACTTTATTCGTACTGACGTCCCTTTGCATGGGGATACAATGTTTCATGCCAACAGGTTTGGATAGACAGGGTGACGGTTCGCATCAGTAGGTTTCCCCACTCAGTGTTGGCATCGGAGCACTGCACACTTGTCCCGGACTTGCGGTCTTAATTTTGTACAATTTTGTGTACATATGGGTATGGCGGGGCCCTATCCCGACCTTATGATGTTCATGGACTTCTTTAGAGACTTGTAGATAGTTGTCATGTATATAGATATTGTATGGCCTTGTCCGCCTATGTCTTGTTGTGCAGATGTTCATGACGGCCTTGTCAGCCATACTAATCAAGGAAGTCTATATGTATAAATCTTAAGTCCCATTGAGGTACATAATGATGGTGATGAAGTTCATAATATAATCGGAGATGCAACGACCTTACGTTACTCTGATAGGCTCGAAATGTTCTTTTATCATTCATATATACTTATACACATATGATACTACTATGGTATGATGCCCACAGAGTCTTGATGGCATTATATATGCATATTTATGTACGACAGCGTAATAAATGCACCACTGATTAGTTGGTTATTATGATGATGATGCCCACAGAGGAGTGATGGCGTTATTTAAACAATGGCTTCATATAGGAATATATACGGTACTTATGCATATCATGGCCCTCAGAGGCATTTCAGATGTTCAAGTTAATCTTTTTCTCATGTTACTTCCATGTCTCACTTATGTTATTTTCTGTCTTACATAGTAGGTACTTTATTCGTACTGACGTCCCTTTGCATGGGGATACAATGTTTCATGCCAACAGGTTTTGATAGACAGGGTGACGGTTCGCATCAGTAGGTTTCCCCACTCAGTGTTGGCATCGGAGCACTGCACTTGTTCCGGACTTGCGGTCTTAATTTTGTACAATTTTGTGTAAATATGGGTATGGCGGGGCCCTATCCCGACCTTATGATGTTCATGTACTTCTTTAGACACTTGTAGATAGTTGTCATGTATATAGATATTGTATGGCCTTGTCAGCCTATGTCTTGTTGGGCAGATGTTCATGACGGCCTTGTCAGCCATACTAATCAAGTAAGTCTATATGTATATGTTATGTCCCGTATTTTCGTATAACGGGAAATCAAGAAATAAAGAAGACTTGTGTGTTGAGGAAATATTTTGATTTTGGTGAATATGAATATGTTGGTTATGGAGTTATTAATGTTAAGACGTCGGGGAAGGCCGAGGGTAAATTTGGAACTTCGGAAATTAGTTTCGGGAATTACAAAACGGGACATTTTATGAATTGGGCTAAGAAAATGGAATACAAAAATTGAGGCCCAAAGGAAGTGAATTGGCCGGCCCAAGGGAGCAAGTCCAAGTCCATTTATTAAGGTCATGTGCTATGCACATGACCTAGGAGTGGATATATATGATATATGTTAGCTTTATCAAGATCAAAAAAAAAAAAATCTCAAGAACACCATTGAAGGTGCTCTCGGCCGAAAAAGAAAGAGAAAGAAAAAAAATTAAATTCGGGGCTTGTTTCTAATCCAATCACCTAGTCTCTTTTGGAATGATTGATGAGTTCGAGGTGCTCTTCGTGGTGGTATAATTAGATTGGCGTAAGGTGCTCGTTTGCGGCAAATCGGAAATTCAAGAAAAAGGTAAGATCTTTATGTTTTAATGCTATGAAATGGATACATATGTGTTAGTGATTGAATTGGCATGAAGATTTTGGAATGGTGTTGTGTTTGTGCATGGCGTGTGTGTGCAAAAAGAGTGTGTTTGGCCGTGGGTTTTATAAGGTTTAAGGCATAAGAATTTGATCTTATTTAGCTTGAATGATGTGTTGTTGTGGTCATTATGTTGCAAAAGGATTGATTAAGGAATTGAGTTGGCGTTAGAAAATAATTTCGGACGTTATCGGAAAGTGTATACCTTTGGTATATTTGTGTATATCATAGTATATATATGATACTAAAGACTTTAAATATGATTTATGGTTGATGATAATGAGTTTGGAATGAAACGACGCAAGTTAGAACGTTCGTCGTAACTTTTGGTGTTTTGAATGAAAATGGGAAAGTAGTGAACTTTGGGGATGTTTGTATGTGGTTTGGAACTTGTTTGTTATGTAATGGAATAATCTTGAATGAATGAATACAATAATGTGGATATGAGTTGAAATTGTGAAGTTTGGAAATAGGATTACCAACTTATGGAATGAGGTGCAATTGTGAAGTTAGTGTGTTTGATTGTGATTCGTATTGTGTATTGATGTTTGGGCTGTTGATGTTGTTATATTTTGAGCCGAGCTAAGTCTCGGGGGTGTTAGATTTATAGGGGAAGTGCTGCCGAAATTTCGGTAGCCAAATATAGCCCAAAGACTAAAATGTTAATTCTCATGAATAGTAACTGGTAAAAGTGACCATTTGCAGTTTCTGGACGAAACGGGAATTGCGATTTGAGGAGCGTAAGGCGCCAACCAGGTATGTAAAGCCTACCTATCATTCTTTTGGCATGTCCTAGATATACTAGGTTAAGATCGGCCCCTCGGGAATAATCCTACTCTTGGAAATCGAGGTTCAAGTTCGAGCACTATTCACTCAGCGCGATTGAACCCTCTTTGTCACATTTGGTTAAAAGAATGTTCGTACCTCCATAACTTGTGCTGTTGTGTCCGAAACTCTTCGAAACTTTTGTAGATGGCTCTATGGAGCCGAAAGTCTGTGATTTGTGTCCGCCACCTCAATTTGACTCGAGGTGGGCCCGCGAGCCCCGAGGCTCCCCTTATTCGGTTTGTTTGATTCATTTGTGTCCGTTATGATCCGCAACCGTCTGTTTAGGACCCAAGGATGTGTTTGAAACTTTCTATGCCATTAATGTACGTTCTGTACTTTGAATGATGTGAGATTTTCGGAAAATGACTTATGAACAGTTTTCTTGCGAATTTGGCAGTTTGGAACTTCGTAACTTTTATACGCATACTTTGATCAGTCTGATTCCTACTCCGATCCTTCGGGCGTCAGTACATACCTCTACGTAAACTATATGTTAAGTCCGACAAATTATTTTTGATATGCATATGATTTCTGCACTACTCTGTTCGTGCTGTCTGCTATGATTTCGTTCGTCGGTACCCGGGCCGACTTTGTGATCGTGCGCACTATAATATATTCGGGAGTTATGATGTGTTACGGTTTCCGAGGCCTCGCCATAGGGCCGGTTACCGTTTATGGAGTTATGATGTGATATGGCATTTGATACGTTCTGATGATATGATGTGTGTGTGATACGATGTGTCTGGAGATTGTACGGAGATTTGAAACCTTCTGGAGTTATGATGTGTTGTGGCACCAGCGTCGGGGGGTGACCACGTTCCTAAACCCTATACATGATTTGATTTGCATTTGTACGTTCGCCTCCCGCACAGGTGTGCTTTGTTGCGATGTTGGTGTGTTTGTTCTTTCTGACTCTAGCTAGTGTTTGTGATTTCTGTACCTTTTGCTTTACATACTCAGTACTTCTCCCGTACTGACCCCCGTTTCTTCGGGGGCTGTGTTTCATGCCCGCAGGTACAGAAGCTCGTTTGGGTGGTCCTCCAGTTTAGGCTACTCATTCTGCTGTGTTGGAGAGCTCCCCTTTGATCCGGAGCCTACTTTGGTACATGTCTTTTGTTGTGTCTGTATTCTGTACATTTGTGGATGTGTGGGTACGGCGGGGCCCTGTCCCGTCATATGTTCATATGTTCTGTTTTGTCTAGAGGCCTGTAGTCAGATTTGTGGGTCGTGGGTCCGGTGTGTTTGCATGTGAGTCTGTTTTACGATCTTAAGTGGCCCGTACGCTACTATGGCCAAGTCGGCCTCTGAGTTTGTATGTATGTGTATGCATTTGGGGGCGATGTGCATTCCGCCACCCTTCTGATGTGTGTGTGTGAAATTTGGCGATGTACATTCCGCCTTCCTTCTGATTTGTGATTTGTCTGATCTGTACGGGCGACTGCTTGGGATAAGTGTTCGGTAGATGTCTGATTACGATGATGAGTTCGAATAACGTACGTTGAGTTTGGACGAGTCTGATTACGATGGTCTGGGTGTGAGTTCGTTTGGGGTGTCCCAGAAGGACACCAGTCGCGGCCCACGGGGCTGGGTCGTGACAAAAGTGGTATCAGAGCGGTTTGTCCTCGGAATGTCTACAGGCCGTGTCTAGTAGAGTCTTGTTTATCGATGTGTTGTGCACCACATCTATAAACAAGGAGCTACAGGACATCTAGGATGTTGTGTTGCCCTTTCTTTGGAATCTTAGATCGTGCGATAGAGCTGTGTTAATAGGGTCATTCTGATCTGACCCGTTGTTGTGTTTGCAGTGATGCCTCCGAAGAAGGCAACGGCGGCCCAGAAGGGCAAGGCGAAGATGGGAGAGACCAGTCAGGCACAACGGGCTACTCGGGCTCGTGTTTATGATTTGCCGGGGGTTACACCTCATTCTGAGGGGTCTGCTACACCCCCATTAGTACAGCCTGGAGCGGGACCTTCAGCAGCTCCAGAGGTCCGTGTACCCGCTCCTGAGACTCCAGCTCCTCAGCCAGGGGCGGAGGATAGGACCCTGAGGGAGGCTATACAGTTGCTGACCACGATTGTAGCCGGACAGGCTCGCAGGCGCGGGCGGAGGGACGATGATGATGAGGACAGGCGGGAAAGCCTGAGAGTTCGGGAGTTCTTGTTATGCGGCCCTCCTAGAGTTTTTCGGGTCTAAGCCCGACGAGGACCCCCATGACTTCATTCGGGGGATGCGGCGTGCATTAGACTTGGTCAGGGCTTCAGAGACCGAGTCGGTTGAGCTAGCTTCGCATAGACTTCGGGATGTTGCCGCGCATTGGTATGAGACTTGGGAGCTATCCCGGGGTGAGGGTGCTCCTCCAGCTATGTGGGATCAGTTTGTGACTGCTTTCACCCGCCACTTTCTGCCCCCAGAGTTACGACGGGAGCGAGCTGATCGGTTTTTGCATCTGCAGCAGAGGGGTCGGAGCGTCCGTGAATATAATTTGGAGTTTGATTCCCTGGCCCGGTATGCCCCTGCCGTGGTGGCAGATATGACAGATCGGATGCATAGGTATGTTATGGGGCTGGATCGTTACTTGATTGACGGGTGCATGGCGGTATCATTGCAGACAGATATGGACATTGCCCGTCTACAGGCCTACGCCCAGGGGATGGAGAACCGGCACCGAGCAGATCGGCCCAGCCGAGAGTATGATGGGAGACGGCCCAAGAGGGCCAGATCAGCGGGGTATCCTGGAGATTCACGGGGCGGGCAGCCGCAGTATCAGTCCAGCGGGCACTTTCCGCCGTCAGGCCGGGACACACAGTCTATTGGTAAGAGGTTTGATGGAGCAGGACCGTCCAGGGCAGACCAGAGTTCCAGAGCCCCAGGTCCTCAGTCGAGCAGGGGTCCCAGTCAGTCTAGGCCACCCATACCCCAGTGTTCGTATTGCGGAAGATCGCACCCAGGGGAGTGCTTCAGGGCCACGGGGGCCTGTTTTGCTTGCGGCCGCCAGGGCCATATCATGCGGGATTGTCCGTGGGCAGGCGGTTCCGGCAGCGCAGCACCGCCGATGAGATCCGTTGCTGGTTCGTCATCTACCCCTTCGGCCACGCGCTCTACGGGGCGAGGTATGCCAGCACCAGCGGGCCGCGATAGAGGCCGTGGTGGGGCTTCAGATTCTAGCGGTCCCTCGAACCGCATCTATGCTCTGACTGGTCGTCGGGACCCAGAGGCACCCCCAGACGCAGACCCAGGTATATTACTAACCTTTTTGTTTAATGAATATGTGCAATGGTAGGTTTGTACCTCAGTATTATGAGATATACTTTTTTTGTGTATGTCAGTAAAGGTAAGGTAAGAATCCGAATTAATGAAAATATCCGAGGCAGTTATCTGTACATGTGGGAGGAAAATATATGGGATTTGGATGACTAGAACGATAGACCTCACAGCCAGAAAAGCAAACGACCTCTTTGGGTCAGAATGGGACCCGCTACGAAAAATTTCCGAAAAATTTGCTAAGACCCCGTTTGGCCTAAAATTACGTGACAAAGGTCGTGTGAGGCAATTGGCGAAATTATATCAGCCCTAACGCGTCAAAATGTGTAAAAGTTTCAGGGTTAAGCGTGCTCAAGACAGAGCAATTCTGGGATGGGTGACCCCCTGGGAAGTAACGCAAAATTTTGCACAAGTGTAAGTATGATTAACGTAAATGGGAATTTGGGGTAACCAAAGGTGAATAGAATGTGTGGAGAATAATTAGTGCCCTTTCGAGAGTCGCGCGGAACGAGGCGGACTAAATGGGCGAAAAGGAAAGGATACAACACCTCTTGGGAAATTGAACGAATTTGAATAACAGCCAGAGATGTTCGCCGGTAAGGTATGAGTAAACGTGTGTAGGTGTATATGTATGTGTATGTGTGTGTATGATTCTCATTTGGTGCCTAGGAGGGCTAAGAGCTGAGCCCGGCGACTAATGTTGTGATAAAGAAAAGATAAGCAGTGTGAGTAATTGGAAATTTGAAGGAATCGATACGTAAGACGCAAGGTAAATTGTGTGACGACTTGGTGAATGAGTTTGCAAATCAAGGGGCATTCTCATGAATTATTGGAGCTTTAATATGAATGATTTGATTCTAAATTGACATCCCATCTGTGGTGCTTCTGCACTTCCGATTCCGATGAGGCTCTACCTAGTACACCTCTGTACTTCTGCGCTCGACTAGGTTCCCGTCCGATGAACCTTTTGTGCGCTTTGATTCCGAATCCGTTTCTGTCTGGCGCACCTCTGTGGGTCTGACTCTGGATATAAATCCGTCTGATATGCTTCGATGCGTTTGATTTTGACTGCGTGTGTGTTTGATACCCTTCGGTTTGTCTGATCACGATTCGGTATGAAACCACTCTGTATGTTTGCTTCTGAATTCGGGTTTGTTCGATATGATTCCGTACGACTGGCTTTGATTGTGAATCTGTTTGGTATATCTTAGTGTGTCTGATTCTGCCTACGAGTTCGTTTGATACGCCTTTATACGTCTGACTCCGATCTCAGATGTGTCTGATATGCTTCCGTACCTTCGATGTTGACTACGAATCCAACCGCCATAGTTGAGTATGTCTGCTTCCGATTATGAATCCGTTCGGTTTTAGTTCTGAATCTGTTGGGCATGAAGTGTCTGATATGAAGTAAAGTGAGATTACGACGATGTGGTAAGGAAACTCAGGAGTGTGAAAAGAAGATGATATTGACGATGATGTCTGGGAAGCGTCCGTCCCTTACGAGAATATAGTGCAGAGTTCGGTGATTACGTAGAGTATGAGAAAATGTATTATGAAGGTATTTGGGTCAGTGATGTGAAAAATCTACCCTAGTATTGGTAAAGAAGACATGTCGGAGAAATCAATAAAGGACCTATCAAGAGAACCCTCCCGGAGTAGTACGACACCCTTGAGGTCGATTCAACATTCGAGGACGAATGTTCTAAAGGGGGGGAGAATGTTATGTCCCGTATTTTCGTATAACGGGAAATCAAGAAATAAAGAAGACTTGTGTGTTGAGGAAATATTTTGATTTTGGTGAATATGAATATGTTGGTTATGGAGTTATTAATGTTAAGACGTCGGGGAAGGCCGAGGGTAAATTTGGAACTTCGGAAATTAGTTTCGGGAATTACAAAACGGGACATTTTATGAATTGGGCTAAGAAAATGGAATACAAAAATTGAGGCCCAAAGGAAGTGAATTGGCCGGCCCAAGGGAGCAAGTCCAAGTCCATTTATTAAGGTCATGTGCTATGCACATGACCTAGGAGTGGATATATATGATATATGTTAGCTTTATCAAGATCAAAAAAAAAAAAATCTCAAGAACACCATTGAAGGTGCTCTCGGCCGAAAAAGAAAGAGAAAGAAAAAAAAAATTCGTGGCTTGTTTCTAATCCAATCACCTAGTCTCTTTTGGAATGATTGATGAGTTCGAGGTGCTCTTCGTGGTGGTATAATTAGATTGGCGTAAGGTGCTCGTTTGCGGCAAATCGGAAATTCAAGAAAAAGGTAAGATCTTTATGTTTTAATGCTATGAAATGGATACATATGTGTTAGTGATTGAATTGGCATGAAGATTTTGGAATGGTGTTGTGTTTGTGCATGGCGTGTGTGTGCAAAAAGAGTGTGTTTGGCCGTAGGGTTTTATAAGGTTTAAGGCATAAGAATTTGATCTTATTTAGCTTGAATGATGTGTTGTTGTGGTCATTATGTTGTAAAGGATTGATTAAGGAATTGAGTTGGCGTTAGAAAATAATTTCGGACGTTATCGGAAAGTGTATACCTTTGGTATATTTGTGTATATCATAGTATATATATGATACTAAAGACTTTAAATATGATTTATGGTTGATGATAATGAGTTTGGAATGAAACGACGCAAGTTAGAACGTTCGTCGTAACTTTTGGTGTTTTGAATGAAAATGGGAAAGTAGTGAACTTTGGGGATGTTTGTATGTGGTTTGGAACTTGTTTGTTATGTAATGGAATAATCTTGAATGAATGAATACAATAATGTGGATATGAGTTGAAATTGTGAAGTTTGGAAATAGGATTACCAACTTATGGAATGAGGTGCAATTGTGAAGTTAGTGTGTTTGATTGTGATTCGTATTGTGTATTGATGTTTGGGCTGTTGATGTTGTTATATTTTGAGCCGAGCTAAGTCTCGGGGGTGTTAGATTTATAGGGGAAGTGCTGCCGAAATTTCGGTAGCCAAATATAGCCCAAAGACTAAAATGTTAATTCTCATGAATAGTAACTGGTAAAAGTGACCATTTGCAGTTTCTGGACGAAACGGGAATTGCGATTTGAGGAGCGTAAGGCGCCAACCAGGTATGTAAAGCCTACCTATCATTCTTTTGGCATGTCCTAGATATACTAGGTTAAGATCGGCCCCTCGGGAATAATCCTACTCTTGGAAATCGAGGTTCAAGTTCGAGCACTATTCACTCAGCGCGATTGAACCCTCTTTGTCACATTTGGTTAAAAGAATGTTCGTACCTCCATAACTTGTGCTGTTGTGTCCGAAAACTCTTCGAAACTTTTGTAGATGGCTCTATGGAGCCGAAAGTCTGTGATTTGTGTCCGCCACCTCAATTTGACTCGAGGTGGGCCCGCGAGCCCCGAGGCTCCCCTTATTCGGTTTGTTTGATTCATTTGTGTCCGTTATGATCCGCAACCGTCTGTTTAGGACCCAAGGATGTGTTTGAAACTTTCTATGCCATTAATGTACGTTCTGTACTTTGAATGATGTGAGATTTTCGGAAAATGACTTATGAACAGTTTTCTTGCGAATTTGGCAGTTTGGAACTTCGTAACTTTTATACGCATACTTTGATCAGTCTGATTCCTACTCCGATCCTTCGGGCGTCAGTACATACCTCTACGTAAACTATATGTTAAGTCCGACAAATTATTTTTGATATGCATATGATTTCTGCACTACTCTGTTCGTGCTGTCTGCTATGATTTCGTTCGTCGGTACCCGGGCCGACTTTGTGATCGTGCGCACTATAATATATTCGGGAGTTATGATGTGTTACGGATTTCCGAGGCCTCGCCATAGGGCCGGTTACCGTTTATGGAGTTATGATGTGATATGGCATTTGATACGTTCTGATGATATGATGTGTGTGTGATACGATGTGTCTGGAGATTGTACGGAGATTTGAAACCTTCTGGAGTTATGATGTGTTGTGGCACCAGCGTCGGGGGGTGACCACGTTCCTAAACCCTATACATGATTTGATTTGCATTTGTACGTTCGCCTCCCGCACAGGTGTACTTTGTTGCGATGTTGGTGTGTTTGTTCTTTCTGACTCTAGCTGTGTTTGTGATTTCTGTACCTTTTGCTTTACATACTCAGTACTTCTCCCGTACTGACCCCCGTTTCTTCGGGGGCTGTGTTTCATGCCCGCAGGTACAGAAGCTCGTTTGGGTGGTCCTCCAGTTTAGGCTACTCATTCTGCTGTGTTGGAGAGCTCCCCTTTGATCCGGAGCCTACTTTGGTACATGTCTTTTGTTGTGTCTGTATTCTGTACATTTGTGGATGTGTGGGTACGGCGGGGCCCTGTCCCGTCATATGTTCATATGTTCTGTTTTGTCTAGAGGCCTGTAGTCAGATTTGTGGGTCGTGGGTCTAGTGTGTTTGCATGTGAGTCTGTTTTACGATCTTAAGTGGCCCGTACACTACTATGGCCAAGTCGGCCTCTGAGTTTGTATGTATGTGTATGCATTTGGGGGCGATGTGCATTCCGCCACCCTTCTGATGTGTGTGTGTGAAATTTGGCGATGTACATTCCGCCTTCCTTCTGATTTGTGATTTGTCTGATCTGTACGGGCGACTGCTTGGGATAAGTGTTCGGTAGATGTCTGATTACGATGATGAGTTCGAATAACGTACGTTGAGTTTGGACGAGTCTGATTACGATGGTCTGGGTGTGAGTTCGTTTGGGGTGTCCCAGAAGGACACCAGTCGCGGCCCACGGGGCTGGGTCGTGACAGTATGGCGGGGCCCTATCCCGACCTTATGATGTTTATGTACTTCTTTAGAGACTTGTAGATAGTTGTCATGTATATAGATATTGTATGGCCTTGTCAGCCTATGTCTTGTTGTCCAGATGTTCATGACGGCCTTGTCAGCCATACTAATCAAGGAAGTCTATATGTATAAATCTTAAGTCCCATTGAGGTACATAATGATGGTGATGAAGTTCATAATATAATTGGAGATGCAACGACCTTACGTTACTCTGATAGGCTCGAAATGTTCTTTTATCATTCATATATACTTATACACATATGATACTACTATGGTATGATGCCCACAGAGGCTTGATGGCATTATATATGCATATTTATGTACGACAGCGTAATAAATGCACCACTGATTAGTTGGTTATTATGATGATGATGCCCACAGAGGAGTGATGGCGTTATTTAAACAATGGCGTCATATAGGAATATATACGGTACTTATGCATATCATGGCCCTCAGAGGCATTTCAGATGTTCAAGTTGATCTTCGTATCTCATGTTACTTTCATGTCTCACTTATGTTGTTTTCTGTCTTACATACTAGGTACTTTATTCGTACTGACGTCCCTTTGCATGGGGACACAATGTTTCATGCCAACAGGTTTTGATAGACAGGGTGACGGTTCGCATTCAGTAGGTTTCCCCACTCAGTGTTGGCATTGGAGCACTGCACTTGTCCTGGAGTTGCGGTCTTAATTTGGTACAATTTTGTGTACATATGGGTATGGCGGGGCCCTATCCCGACCTTATGATGTTCATGGACTTCTTTAGAGACTTGTAGATAGTTGTCATGTATATAGATATTGTATGGCCTTGTCAGCCTATGTCTTGTTGTGCAGATGTTCATGACGGCCTTGTCAGCCATACTAATCAAGGAAGTCTATATGTATAAATCTTAAGTCCCATTGAGGTACATAATGATGGTGATGAAGTTCATAATATAATCGGAGATGCAACGACCTTACGTTACTCTGATAGGCTCGAAATGTTCTTTTATCATTCATATATACTTATACACATATGATACTACTATGGTATGATGCCCACAGAGGCTTGATGGCATTATATATGCATATTTATGTACGACAGCGTAATAAATGCACCACTGATTAGTTGGTTATTATGATGATGATGCCCACAGAGGAGTGATGGCGTTATTTAAACAATGGCGTCATATAGGAATATATACCGGTACTTATGCATATCATGGCCCTCAGAGGCATTTCAGATGTTCAAGTTGATCTTCGTATCTCATGTTACTTTCATGTCTCACTTATGTTGTTTTCTGTCTTACATACTAGGTACTTTATTCGTACTGACGTCCCTTTGCATGGGGACACAATGTTTCATGCCAACAGGTTTTGATAGACAGGGTGACGGTTCGCTTCAGTAGGTTTCCCCACTCAGTGTTGGCATTGGAGCACTGCACTTGTCCCGGAGTTGCGGTCTTAATTTGGTACAATTTTGTGTACATATGGGTATGGCGGGGCCCTATCCCGACCTTATGATGTTCATGTACTTCTTTAGAGACTTGTAGATAGTTGTCATGTATATAGATATTGTATGGCCTTGTCAGCCTATGTCTTGTTGTGCAGATGTTCATGACGGCCTTGTCAGCCATACTAATCAAGGAAGTCTATATGTATAAATCTAAAGTCCCATTGAGGTACATAATGATGGTGATGAAGTTCATAATATAATCGGAGATGCAACGACCTTACGTTACTCTGATAGGCTCGAAATGTTCTTTTATCATTCATATATACTTATACACATATGATACTACTATGGTATGATGCCCACAGAGGCTTGATGGCATTATATATGCATATTTATGTACGACAGCGTAATAAATGCACCACTGATTAGTTGGTTATTATGATGATGATGCCCACAGAGGAGTGATGGCGTTATTTAAACAATGGCGTCATATAGGAATATATACGGTACTTATGCATATCATGGCCCTCAGAGGCATTTCAGATGTTCAAGTTGATCTTCGTATCTCATGTTACTTTCATGTCTCACTTATGTTGTTTTCTGTCTTACATACTAGGTACTTTATTCGTACTGACGTCCCTTTGCGTGGGACACAATGTTTCATGCCAACAGGTTTTGATAGACAGGGTGACGGTTCGCTTCAGTAGGTTTCCCCACTCAGTGTTGGCATTGGAGCACTGCACTTGTCCCGGACTTGCGGTCTTAATTTGGTACAATTTTGTGTACATATGGGTATGGCGGGGCCCTATCCCGACCTTATGATGCTCATGGACCTCTTTAGAGACTTGTAGATAGTTGTCATGTATATAGATATGGTATGGCCTTGTCAGCTATGTCTTGTTGTGCAGATGTTCATGACGGCCTTGTCAGCCATAATAATCAAGGAAGTCTATATGTATAAATCTAAAGTCCCATTGAGGTACATAATGATGGTGATGAAGTTCATAATATAATCGGAGATGCAACGACCTTACGTTACTCTGATAGGCTCGAAATGTTCTTTTATCATTTATATATACTTATACACATATGATACTACTATGGTATGATGCCCACAGAGGCTTGATGGCATTATATATGCATATTTATGTACGACAGCGTAATAAATGCACCACTGATTAGTTGGTTATTATGATGATGATGCCCACAGAGGAGTGATGGCGTTATTTAAACAATGGCGTCATATAGGAATATATACGGTACTTATGCATATCATGGCCCTCAGAGGCATTTCAGATGTTCAAGTTGATCTTCGTATCTCATGTTACTTTCATGTCTCACTTATGTTGTTTTCTATCTTACATACTAGGTACTTTATTCGTACTGACGTCCCTTTGCTGTGGGACACAATGTTTCATGCCAACAGGTTTTGATAGACAGGGTGACAGTTCGCTTCAGTAGGTTTCCCCACTCAGTGTTGGCATTGGAGCACTGCACTTGTCCCGGAGTTGCGGTCTTAAGTTGGTACAATTTTGTGTACATATGGGTATGGCGGGGCCCTATCCCGACCTTATGATGTTCATGTACTTCTTTAGAGACTTGTAGATAGTTGTCATGTATATAGATATTGTATGGCCTTGTCAGCCTATGTCTTGTTGTGCAGATGTTCATGACGGCCTTGTCAGCCATACTAATCAAGAAAGTCTATATGTATAAATCTAAAGTCCCATTGGGGTACATAATGATGGTGATGAAGTTCATAATATAATCGGAGATGCAACGACCTTACGTTACTCTGATAGGCTCGAAATGTTCTTTTATCATTCATATATACTTATACACATATGATACTACTATGCTATGATGCCCACAGAGGCTTGATGGCATTATATATGCATATTTATGTACGACAGCGTAATAAATGCACCACTGATTAGTTGGTTATTATGATGATGATGCCCACAGAGGAGTGATGGCGTTATTTAAACAATGGCGTCATATAGGAATATATACAGTACTTATTCATATCATGGCCCTCAGAGGCATTTCAGATGTTCAAGTTGATCTTCGTATCTCATGTTACTTTCATGTCTCACTTATGTTGTTTTCTGTCTTACATACTAGGTACTTTATTCGTACTGACGTCCCTTTGCATGGGGACACAATGTTTCATGCCAACAGGTTTTGATAGACAGGGTGACGGTTCGCTTCAGTAGGTTTCCCCACTCAGTGTTGGCATTGGAGCACTGCACTTGTCCCGGAGTTGCGGTCTTAAGTTGGTACAATTTTGTGTACATATGGGTATGGCGGGGCCCTATCCCGACCTTATGATGTTCATGTACTTCTTTAGAGACTTGTAGATAGTTGTCATGTATATAGATATTGTATGGCCTTGTCAGCCTATGTCTTGTTGTGCAGATGTTCATGACGGCCTTGTCAGCCATACTAATCAAGGAAGTCTATATGTATAAATCTAAAGTCCCATTGGGGTACATAATGATGGTGATGAAGTTCATAATATAATCGGAGATGCAACGACCTTACGTTACTCTGATAGGCTCGAAATGTTCTTTTATCATTCATATATACTTATACACATATGATACTACTATGGTATGATGCCCACAGAGGCTTGATGGCATTATATATGCATATTTATGTACGACAGCGTAATAAATGCACCACTGATTAGTTGGTTATTATGATGATGATACCCACAGAGGAGTGATGGCGTTATTTAAACAATGGCGTCATATAGGAATATATACAGTACTTATTCATATCATGGCCCTCAGAGGCATTTCAGATGTTCAAGTTGATCTTCGTATCTCATGTTACTTTCATGTCTCACTTATGATAATGCCCACAGAGGAGTGATGGCGTTTATTAAACAATGGCTTCATATAGGAATATATACGGTACTTATGCATATCATGGCCCTCAGAGGCATTCAAGATGTTCAAGTTAATCTTCGTATCTCATGTTACTCCATGTTCCTCACTTATGTTATTTTCTGTCTACATACTAGGTACTTTATTCGTAACTGACGTCCCTCTTTGCATGGGGACACAATGTTCATGCAACAAGTTTTTGATAGACAGTGTGACGTGTTAGCATCAGTAGGTTTCCCCACTCAGTGTTTGGCATCGGAGCACTGCTGTTATATCCTGCATTTTCGAACGTCGAATTATTTGTAAGCTGAGGTGGGGCCCACACATCAATATTTTTTTTGGGACATGTGAAAAGTTGTATGAATCGTATATGTAAAGTTAAACACAACCCGTGAAGGGCCCTGGGGCCAAATCAAAGTGGAAGCCCTCCAAACGAATATTTTTAAGAAAGCGTTTTCGGATGACCTTACTTTGAGGGGAATAAACGGAATTATAAGTTTAGAATTTGGGAAAATGCCCAGAGATAAAGTTGTAGATAATTGAAATATCTTTCCAACGGTAGGTCGTGGGCTCCCAGGCGACGTCGGTACAAGGAGATATGGACATTTTAAGGCGGAAAGGTCAAGCTGGGCAGTGAAATGGGCCCAACCCGATTCCAATCCGGGTCAGGCCCATTTCCTAATTATGTAAGGGAGTTTTCAGCCTCCTCCTCCACATTTCAGATCAGAAAAGATCCAGAAAATTCCATTAGAGAGAGAGAGAGAAAACTTCAAGGCTAAGAAGGTCATTTTGATCAAAATCCGAGCTCCGAATCCCGAAGCTCATGAAGAGAAAAACGTTGTACGTTGCGTTGCCTTCAATTTGAGATAAATATTAGTCTTGGGGGATGAAATTTTCGTGGTGGATCTTCTGATAAGGTATTTATAAAATTCCTTTTATGTTATTAAAGTGTTTATTTAGAGTTTTAACGAATTAGAACGGAGAAAACAGCATTATAAACTCGTTTGTTGTTTTGTTGAAATTTATGGGTGAGGGGCTGTTTTAATTGAAATTGATGGACATGATTTGAATTAATATTTTGGTTGTTTTAATCATGGATTATGTGAGGAGAGTGAAGGAACTTAATGGATTATTAAGTTGTTGTAGGAAAACATACAACTTTGTTATGGTTTATGTAAAAATGGAAATGAAAGTATCAAGAGGAAAATTATGATTATTGTGGATGAATTTGGAAGATGGAAATGTATAATGAACTTGTATGTTGAAGGTTAGGAAAAATTGGAAAAGTAGTGGCTTAATGGAAAGTTTGAATGTTCGCATACCTTATAAATATTGGGTGAAAATGGTATGGATGCTTCCGATGTATGTTGTAATGAATTTGGTGGGTGATGAATATCAAAATAACAAGTTTGGTTCGGAAATGTAAGTTTGAAACGAAAGATGTGTCGTTCTGCCGAAACGATGGCTAGTGATGCCATAGTGTGTGTTTTAATGTCTGTTGTTGTTTTTGCTGTTGTTCTGGGTTGTTGTGTAGTGAATTGAGCCGAGCTAAGTCTCGGGGATGTCTTATATACAGAGGAAATGCTGCCGAAATTTCGGTAGGCAAGTATGTGTTAAGTTGGATTATTGAAAAGTTTGAAACTAACAAATGGTAAACTTGACCATTTCTAGATTTTGGACGAAATTGAAGTCGACGCCAAGCGAGCGTAAGGCGCTATCGAGGTATGTGAAGCATTTCCCTTTGTTCCTAGGCATGTTCTGGATGTGATAGGCTCGACCGCGAGCCTTAATTACGACTCCGTTCCCCGGAATTCGAGACGGAAAACCGCTCCAATTCCTTCAATTCAATTGAAGCTATTTTCTTACAAATTGCCTTTAAAGTGAATTTTTGGACAAAACTTCCCTAAACGGAGTCGGAACACTTCCAAACGATTATGGATGACCTCATAAGGTCTATTAGCGATAATTTACATATGTTGCCTCGAGTTGGTCCGAGGCGGGCCCGCAAGGCCCGATATCTTCTGTAATACTTTAAATACTTCCGTTTTGTCCGATTTTCTCAGAAACCACCTGAACTATTATTTTGATCATGATACTACTATTTTTATGAAATTCTTACAAAATGATTTCTGAACATCTGAGAATCTGATTCTGATAATAATCTGTCGTGCCTTCCCAAGTAGGATATAGGCGCGTACTATGCATACTATCCGTATACTCTGATTTTGACTTGCCGTTTGGCACCCTTTAGTCTGATTGAGTCCGTATGTGAGTCTGTATGTATGTGGTTTCCCATGGATCTGTTCGTGGCTGTCTCAATGCATTCCTTCACTGCGTCCCGGGCCAGGTTCTGTTATCGTGCATATTTCTCTGCATTGTTCACCGCGTCCCTCGGCGTACGGGCCGGGATCTGTTATATCTGTATGATTTTGATATATTGATCTGTGTATGGGGATGGCGGCCAGGATGGCATCTGATATGATCTGATCTGATCTGATTCTGTCTGTCCACCGCGTCCCGTACTAAGAGGGCCGGGTTCTGTTTACCGCACCCCCAGACAGGGCCGGGATCTGTATGTCTGTATGCATGTGCCATCAGTATGTATATAAGCACATGCCTCTGTATGATTCTGTATGATTCAGTATGACTCTGCACTACTCTGCATGCATAATTCTGTCAGGTATACTCCTGTCTGTCCGTCTGAACTACGACTATGTCTGTATGTCCGTATGGATTCTGATTCTGTATGTCCGTATGGATTCCGATTCTGTATGTCCGTATGGATTCTGATTCTGTCTGTCTGGACCATGATTATGTCCGTCTGTCGGGACTATGACTCTGTCTGTCCGGCTTATGAGCCAGTCTAATATATTTATGCGCTTCCGGTCCAGATCATGATTATGTTTGATATATTTCTGCTTTACATACTCGGTACATTTTTGTACTGACCCCCGTTCTTCGGGGGCTGCGTTACATGCCCGCAGGTACAAGCGCACTCGGTGACACGCCGCCAGTCTAGGGCACAGGTTCTGCTATCTTGAAGAGCTCCTTTTGCTTCGGGGCATGTACTTTGGTATATATATCTTCTGTTTTCCGTATGTTCTGTATGTATGGAAGTTCTGGGTACGGCGGGGCCCTGTCCCGTCATATGATTTTGTATGTCTGTAGAGGCCTGTAGATAGATGTGTAGGTTACGGGTTTCGTCTGTATGTTAGCCTTATCGGCTTATCTGTAAATGTCTGCATGTTCAGGTATATATATATATCTTTGCGCGCGTGCCGTATCTGTATCGGCCAACTTCTGTAATATCCGTTTGAAAAAAAAAATCTGTATGGTACGAAATTCGGTCAGGTAGGTACGTACGGGTACCCAGTTAGGGTACCAGTCGCGGCCCACGGGGTTGGGTCGTGACAACTGCACTTGTCCCGGAGTTGCTGTCTTAATTTGGTACAATTTTGTGTACATATGGGTATGGCGGGGCCCTATCCCGACCTTATGATGTTTATGTACTTCTTTAGAGACTTGTAGATAGTTGTCATGTATATAGATATTGTATGGCCTTGTCAGCCTATGTCTTGTTGTGCAGATGTTCCTGACGGCCTTGTCAGCCATACTAATCAAGTAAGTCTATATGTATAAATCTTAAGTCCCATTGAGGTACATAATGATGGTGATGAAGTTCATAATATAATCGGATATGCAACGACCTTACGTTACTCTGATAGGCTCGAAATGTTCTTTTATCATTCATATATACTTATACACATATGATACTACCATGGTATGATTCCCACAGAGGCTTGATGGCATTATATATGCATATTTATGTACGACAGCGTAATAAATGCACCACTGATTAGTTGGTTATTATGATGATGATGCCCATAGAGGAGTGATGGCGTTATTTAAACAATGTTGTCATATAGGAATATATACGGTACTTATGCATATCATGGCCGTCAGAGGCATTTCAGATGTTCAAGTTGATCTTCGTATCTCATGTTACTTTCATGTCTCACTTATGTTGTTTTCTGTCTTACATACTAGGTACTTTATTCGTACTGACGTCCCTTTTCAGTGGGACACAATGTTTCATGCCAACAGGTTTTGATAGACAGGGTGACGGTTCGCTTCAGTAGGTTTCCCCACTCAGTGTTGGCATTGGAGCACTGCACTTGTCCCGGAGTTGCGGTCTTAATTTGGTACAATTCTGTGTACATATGGGTATGGCGGGGCCCTATCCCGACCTTATGATTTTCATGTACTTCTTTAGACACTTGAAGATAGTTGTCATGTATATAGATATTGTGTGGCCTTGTCAGCCTATGTCTTGTTGTGCAGATGTTCATGACGGCCTTGTCAGCCATACTAATCAAGGAAGTCTATATGTATAAATCTAAAGTCCCATTGAGGTACATAATGATGGTGATGAAGTTCATACTATAATCGGAGATGCAACGACCTTACTTTACTCTGATAGGCTCGAAATTTTCTTTTATCATTCATATATACTTATACACATATGATACTACTATGGTATGATGCCCACAGAGGCTTGATGGCATTATATATGCATATTTATGTACGACAGCGTAATAAATGCACCACTGATTAGTTGGTTATTATGATGATAATGCCCACAGAGGAGTGATGGCGTTATTTAAACAATGGCTTCATATAGGAATATATACGGTACTTATGCATATCATGGCCCTCAGAGGCATTCAAGATGTTCAAGTTAATCTTCGTATCTCATGTTACTTCCATGTCTCACTTATGTTATTTTCTGTCTTACATACTAGGTACTTTATTCGTACTGACGTCCCTTTGCATGGGGACACAATGTTTCATGCCAACAAGTTTTGATAGACAGTGTGACGGTTAGCATCAGTAGGTTTCCCCACTCAGTGTTGGCATCGGAGCACTGCTGTTATATCCTGCATTTTCGAACGTCGAATTATTTGTAAGCTGAGGTGGGGCCCACACATCAATATTTTTTTTGGGACATGTGAAAAGTTATATGAATCGTATATGTAAAGTTAAACACAACCCGTGAAGGGCCCTGGGGCCAAATCAAAGTGGAAGCCCTCCAAACGAATATTTTTAAGAAAGCGTTTTCGGATGACCTTACTTGGAGGGGAATAAACGGAATTATAAGTTTAGAATTTGGGAAAATGCCCAGAGATAAAGTTGTAGATAATTGAAATATCTTTCCAACGGTAGGTCGTGGGCTCCCAGGCGACGTCGGTACAAGGAGATATGGACATTTTAAGGCGGAAAGGTCAAGCTGGGCAGTGAAATGGGCCCAACCCGATTCCAATCCGGGTCAGGCCCATTTCCTTATTATTTAAGGGAGTTTTCAGCCTCCTCCTCCACATTTCAGATCAGAAAAGATCCAGAAAATTCCATTAGAGAGAGAGAGAGAAAACTTCAAGGCTAAGAAGGTCATTTTGATCAAAATCCGAGCTCCGAATCCCGAAGCTCATGAAGAGAAAAACGTTGTACGTTGCGTTGCCTTCAATTTGAGATAAATATTAGTCTTGGGGGATGAAATTTTCGTGGTGGATCTTCTGATAAGGTATTTATAAAATTCCTTTTATGTTATTAAAGTGTTTATTTAGAGTTTTAACGAATTAGAACGGAGAAAACAGCATTATAAACTCGTTTGTTGTTTTGTTGAAATTTATGGGTGAGGGGCTGTTTTAATTGAAATTGATGGACAGATTTGAATTAATATTTTGGTTGTTTTAATCATGGATTATGTGAGGAGAGTGAAGGAACTTAATGGTTATTAAGTTGTTGTAGGAAAACATACAACTTTGTTATGGTTTATGTAAAAATGGAAATGAAAGTATCAAGAGGAAAATTATGATTATTGTGGATGAATTTGGAAGATGGAAATGTATAATGAACTTGTATGTTGAAGGTTAGGAAAAATTGGAAAAGTAGTGGCTTAATGGAAAGTTTGAATGTTCGCATACCTTATAAATATTGGGTGAAAATGGTATGGATGCTTCCGATGTATGTTGTAATGAATTTGGTGGGTGATGAATATCAAAATAACAAGTTTGGTTCGGAAATGTAAGTTTGAAACGAATGATGTGTCGTTCTGCCGAAACGATGGCTAGTGATGCCATAGTGTGTGTTTTAATGTCTGTTGTTGTTTTTGCTGTTGTTCTGGGTTGTTGTGTAGTGAATTGAGCCGAGCTAAGTCTCGGGGATGTCTTATATACAGAGGAAATGCTGCCGAAATTTCGGTAGGCAAGTATGTGTTAAGTTGGATTATTGAAAAGTTTGAAACTAACAAATGGTAAACTTGACCATTTCTAGATTTTGGACGAAATTGAAGTCGACGCCAAGCGAGCGTAAGGCGCTATCGAGGTATGTGAAGCATTTCCCTTTGTTCCTAGGCATGTTCTGGATGTGATAGGCTCGACCGCGAGCCTTAATTACGACTCCGTTCCCCGGAATTCGAGACGGAAAACCGCTCCAATTCCTTCAATTCAATTGAAGCTATTTTCTTACAAATTGCCTTTAAAGTGAATTTTTGGACAAAACTTCCCTAAACGGAGTCGGAACACTTCCAAACGATTATGGATGACCTCATAAGGTCTATTAGCGATAATTTACATATGTTGCCTCGAGTTGGTCCGAGGCGGGCCCGCAAGGCCCGATATCTTCTGCTAATACTTTAAATACTTCCGTTTTGTCCGATTTTCTCAGAAACCACCTGAACTATTATTTTGATCATGATACTACTATTTTTATGAAATTCTTACAAAATGATTTCTGAACATCTGAGAATCTGATTCTGATAATAATCTGTCGTGCCTTCCCAAGTAGGATATAGGCGCGTACTATGCATACTATCCGTATACTCTGATTTTGACTTGCCGTTTGGCACCCTTTAGTCTGATTGAGTCCGTATGTGAGTCTGTATGTATGTGGTTTCCCATGGATCTGTCCGTGGCTGTCTCAATGCATTCCTTCACTGCGTCCCGGGCCAGGTTCTGTTATCGTGCATATTTCTCTGCATTGTTCACCGCGTCCCTCGGCGTACGGGCCGGGATCTGTTATATCTGTATGATTTTGATATATTGATCTGTGTATGGGGATGGCGGCCAGGATGGCATCTGATATGATCTGATCTGATCTGATTCTGTCTGTCCACCGCGTCCCGTACTAAGAGGGCCGGGTTCTGTTTACCGCACCCCCAGACAGGGCCGGGATCTGTATGTCTGTATGCATGTGCCATCAGTATGTATATAAGCACATGCCTCTGTATGATTCTGTATGATTCAGTACGACTCTGCACTACTCTGCATGCATAATTCTGTCAGGTATACTCCTGTCTGTCCGTCTGAACTACGACTATGTCTGTATGTCCGTATGGATTCTGATTCTGTATGTCCGTATGGATTCCGATTCTGTATGTCCGTATGGATTCTGATTCTGTCTGTCTGGACCATGATTATGTCCGTCTGTCGGGACTATGACTCTGTCTGTCCGGCTTATGAGCCAGTCTAGTATATTTATGCGCTTCCGGTCCAGATCATGATTATGTTTGATATATTTCTGCTTTACATACTCGGTACATTTTTGTACTGACCCCCGTTCTTCGGGGGCTGCGTTACATGCCCGCAGGTATAGGCGCACTCGGTGACACGCCGCCAGTCTAGGGCACAGGTTCTGCTATCTTGAAGAGCTCCTTTTGCTTCGGGGCATGTACTTTGGTATATATATCTTCTGTTTTCCGTATGTTCTGTATGTATGGAAGTTCTGGGTACGGCGGGGCCCTGTCCCGTCATATGATTTTGTATGTCTGTAGAGGCCTGTAGATAGATGTGTAGGTTACGGGTTTCGTCTATATGTTAGCCTTATCGGCTTATCTGTAAATGTCTGCATGTTCAGGTATATATATATCTTTGCGCGCGTGCCGTATCTGTATCGGCCAACTTCTGTAATATCCGTTTGAAAAAAAAAATCTGTATGGTACGAAATTCGGTCAGGTAGGTACGTACGGGTACCCAGTTAGGGTACCAGTCGCGGCCCACGGGGTTGGGTCGTGACAACTGCACTTGTCCCGGAGTTGCTGTCTTAATTTGGTACAATTTTGTGTACATATGGGTATGGCGGGGCCCTATCCCGACCTTATGATGTTGATGTACTTCTTTAGAGACTTGTAGATAGTTGTCATGTATATAGATATTGTATGGCCTTGTCAGCCTATGTCTTGTTGTGCAGATGTTCCTGACGGCCTTGTCAGCCATACTAATCAAGTAAGTCTATATGTATAAATCTTAAGTCCCATTGAGGTACATAATGATGGTGATGAAGTTCATAATATAATCGGAGATGCAACGACCTTACGTTACTCTGATAGGCTCGAAATGTTCTTTTATCATTCATATATACTTGTACACATATGATACTACTATGGTATGATGCCCACAGAGACTTGATGGCATTATATATGCATATTTATGTACGACAGCTTAATAAATGCACCACTGATTAGTTGGTTATTATGATGATGATGCCCACAGAGGAGTGATGGTGTTATTTAAACAATGGCGTCATATAGGAATATATACGGTACTTATGCATATCATGGCCCTCAGAGGCATTTCAGATGTTCAAGTTGATCTTCGTATCTCATGTTACTTTCATGTCTCACTTATGTTGTTTTCTGTCTTACATACTAGGTACTTTATTCGTACTGACGTCCCTTTGCATGGGGAAACAATGTTTCATGCCAACAGGTTTTGATAGACAGGGTGACGGTTCGCATCAGTAGGTTTCCCCACTCAGTGTTGGCATCAGAGCACTGCACTTGTCCCGGAGTTGCAGTCTTAATTTGGTACAATTTAGTGTACATATGGGTATGGCGGGGCCCTATCCCGACCTTATGATGTTCATGGACTTCTTTAGAGACTTGTAGATAGTTGTCATGTATATAGATATGGTATGGCCTTGTCAGCCTATGTCTTGGTGTGCAGATGTTCATGACGGCCTTGTCAGCCATACTAATCAAGGAAGTCTATATGTATAAATCTAAAGTCCCATTGAGGTACTTAATGATGGTGATGAAGTTCATAATATAATCGGAGATGCAACGACTTTACGTTACTCTGATAGGCTCGAAATGTTCTTTTATCATTCATATATACTTATACACATATGATACTACTATGGTATGATGCCCACAGAGGCTTGATGCCATTATATATGCATATTTATGTACGACAGCGTAATAAATGCACCACTGATTAGTTGGTTATTATGATGATGATGCCCACAGAGGAGTGATGGCGTTATTTAAACAATGGCTTCATATAGGAATATATACGGTACTTATGCATATCATGGCCCTCAGAGGCATTTCAGATGTTCAAGTTAATCTTCGTATCTCATGTTACTTCCATGTCTCACTTATGTTATTTTCTGTCTTACATACTAGGTACTTTATTCGTACTGACGTCCCTTTGGATGGGGACACAATGTTTCATGCCAATAGGTTTTGATAGACAGGGTGACGGTTCGCATCAGTAGGTTTCCCCACCCAGTGTTGGCATCGGAGCACTGCACTTGTCCCGGAGTTGCAGTCTTAATTTGGTACAATTTTGTGTACATATGGGTATGGCGGGGCCCTATCCCGACCTTATGATGTTCATGGACTTCTTTAGAGACTTGTAGATAGTTGTCATGTATATAGATATTGTATGGCCTTGTCAGCCTATGTCCTGTTGTGCAGATGTTCAAGACGGCCTTGTCAGCCATACTAATCAAGGAAGTCTATATGTATAAATCTAAAGTCCCATTGAGGTACATAATGATAGTGATGAAGTTCATACTATAATCGGAGATGCAACGACCTTACGTTACTCTGATAGGCTCGAAATGCTCTTTTATCATTCATATATACTTATACACATATGATACTACTATGGTATGATGCCCACAGAGGCTTGATGGCATTATATATGCATATTTATGTACGACAGCGTAATAAATGCACCACTGATTAGTTGGTTATTATGATTATGATGCCCATAGAGGAGTGATGGCGTTATTTAAACAATGGCGTCATATTGGAATATATACGGTACTTATTCAAATCATGGCCCTCAGAGGCATTTCAGATGTTCAAGTTGATCTTCGTATCTCATGTTACTTTCATGTCTCACTTATGTTGTTTTTTGTCTTACATACGAGGTACTTTATTCGTACTGACGTCCCTTTGCATGGGGACACAATATTTCATGCCAACAGATTTTGATAGACAGGGTGACGGTTCGCTTCAGTAGGTTTCCCCACTCAGTGTTGGCATTGGAGCACTGCACTTGTCCCGGAGTTGTGGTCTTAATTTGGTACAATTTTGTGTACATATGGGTATGGCGGGGCCCTATCCCGACCTTATGATGTTTATATACTTCTTTAGAGACTTGTAGATAGTTGTCATGTATATAGATATTGTATGGCCTTGTCAGCCTATGTCTTGTTGTGTAGATGTTCATGACGGCCTTGTCAGCCATACTAATCAAGGAAGTCTATATGTATAAATCTTAAGTCCCATTGAGGTACATAATGATGGTGATGAAGTTCATAATATAATCGGAGATGCAACGACCTTACGTTACTCTGATAGGCTCGAAATGTTCTTTTATCATTCATATATACTTATACACATATGATACTACTATGGTATGATGCCCACAGAGACTTGATGGCATTATATATGCATATTTATGTACGACAGCTTAATAAATGCACCACTGATTAGTTGGTTATTATGATGATGATGCCCACAGAGGAGTGATGGTGTTATTTAAACAATGGCGTCATATAGGAATATATACGGTACTTATGCATATCATGGCCCTCAGAGGCATTTCAGATGTTCAAGTTAATCTTCGTATCTCATGTTACTTCCATGTCTCACTTATGTTATTTTCTGTCTTACATACTAGGTACTTTATTCGTACTGACGTCCCTTTGGATGGGGACACAATGTTTCATGCCAACAGGTTTTGATAGATAGGGTGACGGTTCGCATCAGTAGGTTTCCCCACTCAGTGTTGGCATCGGAGCACTGCACTTGTCCTGGAGTTGCAGTCTTAATTTGGTACAATTTTGTGTACATATGGGTATGGCGGGGCCCTATCCCGACCTTATGATGTTCATGGACTTCTTTAGAGACTTGTAGATAGTTGTCATATATATAGATATTGTATGGCCTTGTCAGCCTATGTCCTGTTGTGCAGATGTTCATGACGGCCTTGTCAGCCATACTAATCAAGGAAGTCTATATGTATAAATCTAAAGTCCCATTGAGGTACATAATGATGGTGATGAAGTTCATAATATAATCGGAGATGCAACGACCTTACGTTACTCTGATAGGCTCGAAATGTTCTTTTATCATTCATATATACTTATACACATATGATACTACTATGGTATGATGCCCACAGAGACTTGATGGCATTATATATGCATATTTATGTACGACAGCTTAATAAATGCACCACTGATTAGTTGGTTATTATGATGATGATGCCCATAGAGGAGTGATGGTGTTATTTAAACAATGGCGTCATATAGGAATATATACAGTACTTATGCATATCATGGCCCTCAGGGGCATTTCAGATGTTCAAGTTGTTCTTCGTATCTCATGTTACTTTCATGTCTCACTTATGTTGTTTTCTGTCTTACATACTAGGTACTTTATTCGTACTGACATCCCTTTGCATGGGGACACAATGTTTCATGCCAACAGGTTTTTATAGACAGGGTGACGGTTCGCTTCAGTAGGTTTCCCCACTCAGTGTTGGCATTGGAGCACTGCACTTGTCTCGGAGTTGCGGTCTTAATTTGGTACAATTTTGTGTAAATATGGGTATGGCGGGGCCCTATCCCGACCTTATGATGTTTATGTACTTCTTTAGAGACTTGTAGATAGTTGTCATGTATATAGATATTGTATGGCCTTGTCAGCCTATGTCTTGTTGTGCAGATGTTCATGACGGCCTTGTCAGCCATACTAATCAAGGAAGTCTATATGTATAAATCTAAAGTCCCATTGAATCAAGGAAGTCTATATGTATAAATCTAAAGTCCCATTGAGGTACGTAATGATGGTGATGAAGTTCATAATATAATCGGAGATGCAACGACCTTACGTTACTCTGATAGGCTCGAAATGTTCTTTTATCATTGATATATACTTATACACATATGATACTACTATGGTATGATACCCACAGAGGCTTGATGCCATTATATATGCATATTTGTGTACGACAGCGTAATAAATGCACCACTGATTAGTTGGTTATTATGATGATGATGCCCACAGAGGAGTGATGGCGTTATTTAAACAATGGCTTCATATAGGAATATATACGGTACTTATGCATATCATGGCCCTCAGAGGCATTTCAGATGTTCAAGTTAATCTTCGTATCTCATGTTACTTCCATGTCTCACTTATGTTATTTTCTGTCTTACATACTAGGTACTTTATTCGTACTGACGTCCCTTTGGATGGGGACACAATGTTTCATGCCAACAGGTTTTGTTAGACAGGGTGACGGTTCACATCAGTAGGTTTCCCCACTCAGTGTTGGCATCGGAGCACTGCACTTGTCCCGGAGTTGCAGTCTTAATTTGGTACAATTTTGTGTACATATGGGTATGGCGGGGCCCTATCCCGACCTTATGATGTTCATGGACTTCTTTAGAGACTTGTAGATAGTTGTCATGTATATAGATATTGTATGGCCTTGTCAGCCTATGTCCTGTTGTGCAGATGTTCATGACGGCCTTGTCAGCCATACTAATCAAGGAAGTCTATATGTATAAATCTAAAGTCCCATTGAGGTACATAATGATAGTGATGAAGTTCATACTATAATCGGAGATGCAACGACCTTACGTTACTCTGATAGGCTCGAAATATTCTTTTATCATTCATATATACTTATACACATATGATACTACTATGGTATGATGCCCACAGAGGCTTGATGGCATAAATATGCATATTTATGTACGACAGCGTAATAAATGCACCACTGATTAGTTGGTTATTATGATTATGATGCCCATAGAGGAGTGATGGCGTTATTTAAACAATGGCGTCATATTGGAATATATACGGTACTTATTCAAATCATGGCCCTCAGAGGCATTTCAGATGTTCAAGTTGATCTTCGTATCTCATGTTACTTTCATGTCTCACTTATGATGTTTTTTGTCTTACATACTGTCACGACCCAGCCCCGTGGGCCGCGACTGGCACCCTACCTGGGTACCCAGACCAAATCGCATATTCATTTCCGAATCCAAACTTATTTCAGAATTTTCAAGAAGTTATATCAAACATAATTTATATCGAAAATATGTCTTAAGCGGTCATATCAAATCAAACTCAAACAAAGCGGCGGAATAGACATCGCCGGTCAAAATACAAATATATACAAAAGGGCCATTTGGGGCCATCATATCAAACAGACCGCTTTAAGACCCGAAAGCAAAATCAGACAATAAACACATAGGACCCTCGCCCCACAAAGATGACTACAGGCCTCTACGAATTCAAAACATAACATAAGGCGAGACAGGGCCCCGCCGTACCCAAACTGTCAAATATACAAAGTATATACAGAGTAGAGGAGTCTGTACCAAGAGTGGACTCCGGACCCAGTAAGAGTACTCCGAAAAGCAAGAAGTGAAGCCTACTGCGGAGGATCACCGATGTCTGCACCTGCGGGCATAAAACGCAGCCCCCGGAGAGAGGGGGTCAGTACGAAATATGTAATGAGTATGTAAAGCACGGAGTACAGAATTATGGATCAAAACCGAAAGCAAATCAAATGTCAAAGTGGGGTACAAACTGGTATGTCAAAATCTGTATCGGAATCATATACATATATTTTATGCAAATAAAATCATGCAAACGCTTAAGAACGTGGTCGCCACTCCGACGCTGGCACCACACACAGCATAACACCAGAAGGTTTCAAATCTCCGTACATCCCCGAACATAATCATAATCATCGGTGAGCGTATCGTATCCCGAGCCATATCACAGCATAACTCCAAACGGAACCCGGCCCTATGGCGAAGCCTTGGGAACCGTAACACAGCATACGGCCGAATTATCATAAAACGCACGAATCAAAACCGGCCCGGGAACCGGTGAACGAAGTCATAATAAGGCACGAGCGGAGTCGTGAGCAAACAAATGCAAATCGTATTTCAAAATAATGTTTCAAAACAAAGTAAACTCATAAATCATATCCTATTACAAAATAGTCGAATACTTAGTCGACATAAGGTTTCATTTTGCCAAACGATTCCAAAATGGTCCATATAGTTCAAAACCTGGATTAGTGCATAGGATAGTCCAAACATACCCCGTGGAAGGATGTTCCAAAGATCAGAAGTGGTACGTTCAACTCTATTCTCAAAGATGGCCCGAAGGGCAAATCGGGCATTTTGGGGTAGCGGACCCACCTCGAGTCGAAGTGAGGTGGCGAACATATTTTTACGAGCAGTAATATGCCAAGGGTCATACATAATCATTTCTAGGTTACCCGACCACATTTCGATAGGTTTCGGACGAATAATGGCATTCTAGCCAAAAGGGAGCCTTTAGGCTTCAATCGAATTGAATGAATAGTAACTTTCCTGTGGATCGGGTTTCGAGGAGCAGAAATGCTCCGGAAGGTCTCATATTCAACTAACACACTAAGATATGCCAAATAAAGAATTGGGAAGCTTTACATACCTCTCAGATGTCGTAAGCTCCTCCAAAAGTCCGTCCCGTTTCGTCAAAAATCTGCAAATGGTCAAAGTTACCAATTGAGATTCTTAGGCTCAAAAATGCCTTTAACTCCATATTTGCCTACCGAAATTTCGGCAGCATTTCCCCTATAAATCTAACATCCCCGAGGCGTAGCTCGGCTCAAATTAACCAACCACAACAGCCCACACATCAACAAAACAATGTAAACAACAATCAATTCACTCTAGCTTCAAAGTCCTACATGATTTCTTAAGTTGGCAACTTTCCATTCAAACTTTCAAAATTCCAATTCTATATCTACCTATTTGTATTCATTCCCACATTCAAACTTATACAACCACATTCTCATTACAATTCAAACCATACACGAAATTGCACCAAAATCCATTAGTTCCATAATTCTTCAAAACATTAAAATTCACGACGAACATTCTAACTAACGTCGTTTCAATCCGAATTCGTCAACATCGATATAGATTCATATCTAAAGTCTATAGCACCCCAAAATATACATTGATATACATAAGAATACCAAGGATATACACTTTCCGATAATATCCGAATTCGTTTTCCACCGCCAATTTAATTCAACAATCAATCAATTACGATCTAAGGGTCACAACAACACATTATGCCAACTTAAACAAGATCAATTCAAACCATTTCTTTCCTTCCATAACTCACGGCCAAACACACTACACACACACACCCACGACTTTCTATTTACGTTAAAATTACGGGATCTCCATCTACTTCCAATGCTTAACACATTCACATCAATTCTATAACATAAAAGGGGCAAAATTCTTACCTTTCCTTGAAAACCCGACTTGTCGAAAACGTCGTCCCCGTGCCAAACTATTTATACCACGTCGGAGAGCGTCTTGAGTACTTCACAAATATGTAGAAACCAAGATTTTTGAATCACCACACAAGCTTGGAATTTTTCTCTTCTTTTCTTTTTTCCACTTCGGCCGAACCCCTTTTTGGTGAGTTCTTGATTTTGTTTCTAATTTTGTGATAAGTTCGAGTGTAATCCATGTATATATCTACTTTAGGGGTCATGTGCATAGCACATGCCCCTTTAAAAATGGGCTTGGGCCACTGCTATGGCCGGCCCCCCCTTCATTTGTTTGGGCTTCATTTGCATTGTAATTTCTTGGGCCCAATTCTTAAAATGCCCCGTTTTGAAATTCCCGAAACTAATTTACGAAGTTCCAAATTTACCCTTGGCCTTTCCCGAGGTCTTAGCATTTAAAGATTTCACAACCAACATAGTCATATTCACTAAAATCAAAATATGTCCTTATAATCCACAAGTCGTAATTATTTCACGATTTCCAATTATACGAAAACACGGGACATAACATTCTCCCCCCTTAAGAACATTCGTCCCCGAATGTTAAATTAATCTTATAAGGTCTTATGATCAGGGCAGGAGTGTCCCTTTTTAATGATGACATACATAATTCATTTTATCAATCAACACAACAAACTGAAAAAGAAATTAGATTACCTGCGGATGTCGGAAACAAGTGGGGATATTTCTTCTTCATCTCGTCCTCCGCCTCCCAAGTCATCTCCTCCCGATTATTGTTGCGCCACAGGACTTTGACGGAGGGCACTTCTTTAGTGCGTAGTCTCCGCACCTGGCGATCCAGAATAGATACAGGCTGCTCGTCATAAGATAACTGCTCCGTCACCTGAATGTCGTCAACTGGGAATATCCTGGCAGGATCACCAATGCATTTCCGCAACATAGACACATGAAACACCGGGTGTACGGCCTCCAAGTCGGATGGTAAGTCTAGCTCATAGGCGACCTCGCCTATCTTTCGCACGATCTGATACGGCCCAATGTACCGGGGGCTCAACTTACCCTTTCTACCGAATCTCATGACACCCTTCATGGGCGACACCTTCAGGAATACCCAGTCGCCAATCCGGAACTCTAACGGTCGACGTCGTCTATCTGCATAAGCTTTCTGTCGACTCTGAGCAGCCAATAATCGTTCTCGAATAAGCTTTACCTTATCTACAGCTTCCTGGATGACATCTGGCCCAATCAACTTAGTCTCGCCCACGTCAAACCAGCCAATAGGAGACCTGCATCTCCTGCCATAAAGGGCCTCGTACGGAGCCATCTGGATGCTAGAGTGATAACTGTTATTATAGGCAAACTCAATATGGGGCAAATGATCATCCCAGCTGCCCCTGAAATCAATAACGCAGGCCCGCAACATATCTTCGAGCGTCTGAATAGTGCGCTCGGCCTGCCCGTCGGACTGAGGGTGAAAAGCTGTACTGAGACTCACCTGAGTCCCTAATCCCTCCTGAAATGACCTCCAGAAATTTGCTGTAAACTGGGTACCTCGGTCAGTAATAATAGATATAGGGACTCCGTGAAGTCTGACTATCTCTCTGATATACAATCTGGCGTAGTCCTCAGCCGAATATGTAGTCCGGACCGGAAGGAAATGGGCTGATTTCGTCAGCCTGTCCACAATAACCCAAATAGAGTCGTACCTGCGTAGAGTACGCGGTAATCCAACAACGAAATCCATATTAATCATCTCCCATTTCCAGGCTGGAATTTCCATCTCCTGTAATAATCCACCGGGCTTCTGATGCTCGATCTTAACTTGCTGGCAGTTCGGGCACTAACTAACAAACTCAGCAATATCTTTCTTCATGTCGTCCCACCAATACAAACACCTGAGGTCCCGATACATTTTAGTGGAACCAGGATGAACAGAATACCGTGCATTATGGGCCTCGCCCATAATCTGCCGCCGTAAGCCCGCAACGTCCGGTACACAGAATCTGCCGTCATATAATAATACTCCGTCAGGCGAGATCTCAAACTGAGTCTTTGATTTACTAAGGGCCACATCTCTGTACTGAATCAAAAGAGGATCCTCAAACTGGCGCTGCTTTACCTCCTGAATAATAGATGACTCAGCAACTGGACGGACAGAAATCCCAGAATCTCCAGAATCCACCAAACGAACTCCGAGGCTGGCCAGCTGATGAATATCACGAACCAAATCTCTCTTATCAGATGGAACATCAGCCAGACTGCCCACGGACTTGCGGCTAAGCGCGTCAGCTACCACATTGGCTTTCCCCGGATGGTACAGAATATCAACGTCGTAGTCCTTTAGTAACTCAAGCCATCTCCGCTGCCGCAAATTTAGTTCCTTCTGCCTAAAAATATACTGGAGACTCTTATGGTCCGTATAGATATCAACATGGACCCCATATAAATAATGCCGCCAAATCTTCAAAGCATGAATCACCGCGGCCAACTCAAGATCATGAGTGGGATAGTTCTTCTCGTGCGGTCTGAGCTGTCGGGAAGCATAGGCTATAACTCGACCGTGCTGCATCAATACACATCCTATCCCAATACCAGAGGCGTCACAATAGACAACATACCCGTCAGATCCCTCTGGAAGAGCCAGAACTGGTGCTGTAATCAATCTCTCCTTCAGCATCTGAAAGCTGCGCTCGCAGGCATCCGACCACTGGAATTTCGCTGCTTTCTGGGTAAGCCTCGTCAGTGGTGCTGAAATAGAAGAGAAATCCTCCACGAACCTGCGGTAATACCCAGCCAATCCAAGAAAACTACGCACCTCTGTCGGTGTAGTAGGCCTGGGCCAATTCTGCACAGCCTCAATCTTCTTCGTGTCGACCCGAATACCATCTGCGCCGACAATATGGCCCAAGAATGCCACAGAAGTCAACCAGAACTCACACTTAGAGAATTTAGCATATAACTTCTGCTGACGGAGGATGCCAAGTACCGTCCTCAAATGATCTGAATGCTCCTTGACTGATCGCGAGTAAATCAGGATATCATCAATAAACACAATAACAAACATATCCAGGAAAGGCCGAAATACCCGGTTCATCAGATCCATAAATACTGCTGGAGCATTAGTCAGCCCGAAAGACATAACTCTGAACTCATAATGGCCGTACCGAGTCCTGAAAGCAGTCTTCGGGATATCTGACTCCCGTACTCGCACCTGATGATAACCAGAACGCAGATCTATCTTTGAAAAATGTCTAGCACCCTGCAGCTGGTCAAACAAATCATCAATCCGGGGGAGGGGATATTTATTCTTAATAGTCACCTTATTCAGCTGCCGGTAGTCGATACACATCCGCAATGACCCATCTTTCTTCCTGACAAACAATACCGGCGCTCCCCAGGGTGATGTGCTGGGCCTGATAAAACCCTTATCCAGCAAATCTTTCAGCTGCTCCTTCAACTCCTTCAACTCAGCTGGTGCCATCCTGTACGGAGGAATAGATATAGGCTGTGTATCTGGCATCAACTCAATAGTAAAATCAATCTCTCGCTCAGGCGGAAGGCCAGGAAGCTCTTCAGGAAAAACATCTGGAAACTCGCTGACGACCGGAACAGACTGAAGGGTAGGTACCTCAGCGGCAGTATCGTGCACACGAACCAAATGATAGATATACCCCTTCTGGATCATCTTCTTAGCCTTGAGGTATGAAATAAACTTACCCCTCGGCGATGCTGTAGATCCGAACCACTCTATGACTGGTTCCCCTGGAAACTGAAAATGGACTACCTTTTTCTGGCAGTCGACATTAGCATAACAGGAAGACAACCAGTCCATGCCCATAATGACGTCAAACTCAAGCATGTCTAACTCTATCAAATCAGCCTTAGTGCTACGATCATAAATGGTCACAGAACAATCCTTATAAATCTGCCTCGCTATAATAAAATCCCCAACTGGCGTAGCTACCTCAAATGGTTTTATAGGCTCAGACACTATCCCAATCTTACTAGCAACGAGCGGGGAAATATATGATAAAGTAGAGCCAGGGTCAATCAATGCATATACAGATCTGGAGAAAACCAGCAATGTACCTGTGACGACGTTTGGCGAAGCCTCCTGATCCTGGCGGCTGGCCAAAGCATATATGCGGTTCCAGGGACCGCTAGAACCTGAAGTGCCACCGCGGCCTCGACCGCGTCCTGCCGGTGCTGAAATACCTCGCCCTCCAGGGCGTGCAACTGATGGAGCAGAAGAAGAACCGGCGGATGACCCTGTCTGCTGAGCAGCACTACCAGAACCGCTAGCCAATGGACAATCTCTCATAAAGTGGCCCTGACCGCCACAAGAAAAACAAGCTCCCGTCGCTCGGTAACACTCCCCGGGATGTGACTTCCCGCAATGAGGACAACGGGGCCTGGGTGGTCTGGCCTGGCTGGGACCCCTGGGTACCTGTGAACCTGCCACTCTGGAGCTCTGACCGGCCCCAGACGGTCCTGTACTATCGAATCTCCGGCTACCTGACTGAGTACCCCGGCCGGAAGGAGGAAAATATCTGTCAGACTGCTGCTGCTGCTGAGGCTGTCCGCCTCGAGAATCCCCTGAATAACCCACGGATCTAGCCCTCTTAGGCGGCCTCCTGTCTCGATCTCTGCCAGCAGGATCAGATCTGCGACGGTCCTCCATACCCATCGCATAGGCCTGAAGCCGGGAAATGTCCATGTCTGCCTGCAATGACACTGCCATACAACTATCAACCAAATACCGGTCCAATCCCATAACATATCTGTGCATCCGATCGGACATATCTGCTACCACGGCCGGTGCATATCGGGCCAGAGAATCAAACTCAAGGTTATACTCGCGAACACTCCGACCCCTCTGCTGCAGACGTAAGAATCGATCAGCCCGTGCCCGCCGTAACTCTGGTGGCAAAAAGTGGCGGGTGAATGCTGTCACAAACTGATCCCAAGTGGCTGGAGGGGCACCCTCTCCTCTAGACAGCTCCCAAGTCTCGTACCAGTGGGTAGCCACATCTCGAAGCCGGTGCGAAGCCAGCTCAACTGACTCGGTCTCTGAAGCCCTGACCAAGTCCAGTGAGCGTCGCATCCCCCGAATGAAGTTGTGGGGGTCCTCGTCGGGCTTAGACCCGAAGAACTCTGGAGGGCCACATAGCAAAAACTCCCGAACTCTCAGGCTGTCCCGCCTGTCATCATCATCGTCGTCCCTCCGCCCGCGCCTGCGAGCCTGCCCTGCTACCAGTGTAGTCAACAGCTGTACAGCCTCCCTCAGGGTCCTATCCTCCGCCCCTGGCTGAGGAGCTGGAGTCTCAGGTGCGGGTACACGGACCTCTGGAGCTGCTGAAGGTCCTGCTCCAGGCTGTACTAGTGGGGGTGTAGCAGACCCCTCAGAATGAGGCACATCCTCAGGCAAATCATAGACACGAGCCCGGGTAGCTCGCTGTGCCTGGCTAGTCTCTCCAATCCTCGCCTTGCCCTTCTGGGCCGCCGTTGCCTTCTTCGGAGGCATCACTGCAAACACAAAGGCGAGTCAGATCATAATCATCCTAATAGCACAGCTCTATCGCACGATCTAAGATTTCAAAGAAAGTGACATCCTAAATGCCCTGTAGCTTCCCGTTTATAGATGTGGTGCACAACACATCGATAAACAAGACTCTACGAGACACGGCCTGTAGACATTCTGAGGACAAACCGCTCTGATACCACTTTTGTCACGACCCAGCCCCGTGGGCCGCGACTGGCACCCTACCTGGGTACCCAGACCAAATCGCATATTCATTTCCGAATCCAAACTTATTTCAGAATTTTCAAGAAGTTATATCAAACATAATTTATATCGAAAATATGTCTTAAGCGGTCATATCAAATCAAACTCAAACAAAGCGGCGGAATAGACATCGCCGGTCAAAATACAAATATATACAAAAGGGCCATTTGGGGCCATCATATCAAACAGACCGCTTTAAGACCCGAAAGCAAAATCAGACAATAAACACATAGGACCCTCGCCCCATAAAGATGACTACAGGCCTCTACGAATTCAAAACATAACATAAGGCGAGACAGGGCCCCGCCGTACCCAAACTGTCAAATATACAAAGTATATACAGAGTAGAGGAGTCTGTACCAAGAGTGGACTCCGGACCCAGTAAGAGTACTCCGAAAAGCAAGAAGTGAAGCCTACTGCGGAGGATCACCGATGTCTGCACCTGCGGGCATAAAACGCAGCCCCCGGAGAGAGGGGGTCAGTACGAAATATGTACTGAGTATGTAAAGCACGGAGTACAGAATTATGGATCAAAACCGAAAGCAAATCAAATGTCAAAGTGGGGTACAAACTGGTATGTCAAAATCTGTATCGGAATCATATACATATATTTTATGCAAATAAAATCATGCAAACGCTTAAGAACGTGGTCGCCACTCCGACGCTGGCACCACACACAGCATAACACCAGAAGGTTTCAAATCTCCGTACATCCCCGAACATAATCATAATCATCGGTGAGCGTATCGCATCCCGAGCCATATCACAGCATAACTCCAAACGGAACCCGGCCCTATGGCGAAGCCTTGGGAACCGTAACACAGCATACGGCCGAATTATCATAAAACGCACGAATCAAAACCGGCCCGGGAACCGGTGAACGAAGTCATAATAAGGCACGAGCGGAGTCGTGAGCAAACAAATGCAAATCGTATTTCAAAATAATGTTTCAAAACAAAGTAAACTCATAAATCATATCCTATTACAAAATAGTCGAATACTTAGTCGACATAAGGTTTCATTTTGCCAAACGATTCCAAAATGGTCCATATAGTTCAAAACCTGGATTAGTGCATAGGATAGTCCAAACATACCCCGTGGAAGGATGTTCCAAAGATCAGAAGTGGTACGTTCAACTCTATTCTCAAAGATGGCCCGAAGGGCAAATCGGGCATTTTGGGGTAGCGGACCCACCTCGAGTCGAAGTGAGGTGGCGAACATATTTTTACGAGCAGTAATATGCCAAGGGTCATACATAATCATTTCTAGGTTACCCGACCACATTTCGATAGGTTTCGGACGAATAATGGCATTCTAGCCAAAAGGGAGCCTTTAGGCTTCAATCGAATTGAATGAATAGTAACTTTCCTGTGGATCGGGTTTCGAGGAGCAGAAATGCTCCGGAAGGTCTCATATTCAACTAACACACTAAGATATGCCAAATAAAGAATTGGGAAGCTTTACATACCTCTCAGATGTCGTAAGCTCCTCCAAAAGTCCGTCCCGTTTCGTCAAAAATCTGCAAATGGTCAAAGTTACCAATTGAGATTCTTAGGCTCAAAAATGCCTTTAACTCCATATTTGCCTACCGAAATTTCGGCAGCATTTCCCCTATAAATCTAACATCCCCGAGGCGTAGCTCGGCTCAAATTAACCAACCACAACAGCCCACACATCAACAAAACAATGTAAACAACAATCAATTCACTCTAGCTTCAAAGTCCTACATGATTTCTTAAGTTGGCAACTTTCCATTCAAACTTTCAAAATTCCAATTCTATATCTACCTATTTGTATTCATTCCCACATTCAAACTTATACAACCACATTCTCATTACAATTCAAACCATACACGAAATTGCACCAAAATCCATTAGTTCCATAATTCTTCAAAACATTAAAATTCACGACGAACATTCTAACTAACGTCGTTTCAATCCGAATTCGTCAACATCGATATAGATTCATATCTAAAGTCTATAGCACCCCAAAATATACATTGATATACATAAGAATACCAAGGATATACACTTTCCGATAATATCCGAATTCGTTTTCCACCGCCAATTTAATTCAACAATCAATCAATTACGATCTAAGGGTCACAACAACACATTATGCCAACTTAAACAAGATCAATTCAAACCATTTCTTTCCTTCCATAACTCACGGCCAAACACACTACACACACACACCCACGACTTTCTATTTACGTTAAAATTACGGGATCTCCATCTACTTCCAATGCTTAACACATTCACATCAATTCTATAACATAAAAGGGGCAAAATTCTTACCTTTCCTTGAAAACCCGACTTGTCGAAAACGTCGTCCCCGTGCCAAACTATTTATACCACGTCGGAGAGCGTCTTGAGTACTTCACAAATATGTAGAAACCAAGATTTTTGAATCACCACACAAGCTTGGAATTTTTCTCTTCTTTTCTTTTTACCACTTCGGCCGAACCCCTTTTTGGTGAGTTCTTGATTTTGTTTCTAATTTTGTGATAAGTTCGAGTGTAATCCATGTATATATCTACTTTAGGGGTCATGTGCATAGCACATGCCCCTTTAAAAATGGGCTTGGGCCACTACTATGGCCGGCCCCCCCTTCATTTGTTTGGGCTTCATTTGCATTGTAATTTCTTGGGCCCAATTCTTAAAATGCCCCGTTTTGAAATTCCCGAAACTAATTTACGAAGTTCCAAATTTACCCTTGGCCTTTCCCGAGGTCTTAGCATTTAAAGATTTCACAACCAACATAGTCATATTCACTAAAATCAAAATATGTCCTTATAATCCACAAGTCGTAATTATTTCACGATTTCCAATTTTACGAAAACACGGGACATAACATCTGATAGGCTCGAAATGTTCTTTTATCATTCATATATACTTATACACATATGATACTACTATGGTATGATGCCCACAGAGTCTTGATGGCATTATATATGCATATTTATGTACGACAGCGTAATAAATGCACCACTGATTAGTTGGTTATTATGATGATGATGCCCACAGAGGAGTGATGGCGTTATTTAAACAATGGCTTCATATAGGAATATATACGGTACTTATGCATATCATGGCCCTCAGAGGCATTTCAGATGTTCAAGTTAATCTTTTTCTCATGTTACTTCCATGTCTCACTTATGTTATTTTCTGTCTTACATAGTAGGTACTTTATTCGTACTGACGTCCCTTTGCATGGGGATACAATGTTTCATGCCAACAGGTTTGGATAGACAGGGTGACGGTTCGCATCAGTAGGTTTCCCCACTCAGTGTTGGCATCGGAGCACTGCACACTTGTCCCGGACTTGCGGTCTTAATTTTGTACAATTTTGTGTACATATGGGTATGGCGGGGCCCTATCCCGACCTTATGATGTTCATGGACTTCTTTAGAGACTTGTAGATAGTTGTCATGTATATAGATATTGTATGGCCTTGTCAGCCTATGTCTTGTTGTGCAGATGTTCATGACAGGCCTTGTCAGCCATACTAATCAAGGAAGTCTATATGTATAAATCTTAAGTCCCATTGAGGTACATAATGATGGTGATGAAGTTCATAATATAATCGGAGATGCAACGACCTTACGTTACTCTGATAGGCTCGAAATGTTCTTTTATCATTCATATATACTTATACACATATGATACTACTATGGTATGATGCCCACAGAGTCTTGATGGCATTATATATGCATATTTATGTACGACAGCGTAATAAATGCACCACTGATTAGTTGGTTATTATGATGATGATGCCCACAGAGGAGTGATGGCGTTATTTAAACAATGGCTTCATATAGGAATATATACGGTACTTATGCATATCATGGCCCTCAGAGGCATTTCAGATGTTCAAGTTAATCTTTTTCTCATGTTACTTCCATGTCTCACTTATGTTATTTTCTGTCTTACATAGTAGGTACTTTATTCGTACTGACGTCCCTTTGCATGGGGATACAATGTTTCATGCCAACAGGTTTTGATAGACAGGGTGACGGTTCGCATCAGTAGGTTTCCCCACTCAGTGTTGGCATCGGAGCACTGCACTTGTTCCCGGACTTGCGGTCTTAATTTTGTACAATTTTGTGTAAATATGGGTATGGCGGGGCCCTATCCCGACCTTATGATGTTCATGTACTTCTTTAGACACTTGTAGATAGTTGTCATGTATATAGATATTGTATGGCCTTGTCAGCCTATGTCTTGTTGGGCAGATGTTCATGACGGCCTTGTCAGCCATACTAATCAAGTAAGTCTATATGTATATGTTATGTCCCGTATTTTCGTATAACGGGAAATCAAGAAATAAAGAAGACTTGTGTGTTGAGGAAATATTTTGATTTTGGTGAATATGAATATGTTGGTTATGGAGTTATTAATGTTAAGACGTCGGGGAAGGCCGAGGGTAAATTTGGAACTTCGGAAATTAGTTTCGGGAATTACAAAACGGGACATTTTATGAATTGGGCTAAGAAAATGGAATACAAAAATTGAGGCCCAAAGGAAGTGAATTGGCCGGCCCAAGGGAGCAAGTCCAAGTCCATTTATTAAGGTCATGTGCTATGCACATGACCTAGGAGTGGATATATATGATATATGTTAGCTTTATCAAGATCAAAAAAAAAAAAAATCTCAAGAACACCATTGAAGGTGCTCTCGGCCGAAAAAGAAAGAGAAAGAAAAATAATAATTTGTGGCTTGTTTCTAATCCAATCACCTAGTCTCTTTTGGAATGATTGATGAGTTCGAGGTGCTCTTCGTGGTGGTATAATTAGATTGGCGTAAGGTGCTCGTTTGCGGCAAATCGGAAATTCAAGAAAAAGGTAAGATCTTTATGTTTTAATGCTATGAAATGGATACATATGTGTTAGTGATTGAATTGGCATGAAGATTTTGGAATGGTGTTGTGTTTGTGCATGGCGTGTGTGTGCAAAAAGAGTGTGTTTGGCCGTGGGTTTTATAAGGTTTAAGGCATAAGAATTTGATCTTATTTAGCTTGAATGATGTGTTGTTGTGGTCATTATGTTGCTAAAAGGATTGATTAAGGAATTGAGTTGGCGTTAGAAAATAATTTCGGACGTTATCGGAAAGTGTATACCTTTGGTATATTTGTGTATATCATAGTATATATATGATACTAAAGACTTTAAATATGATTTATGGTTGATGATAATGAGTTTGGAATGAAACGACGCAAGTTAGAACGTTCGTCGTAACTTTTGGTGTTTTGAATGAAAATGGGAAAGTAGTGAACTTTGGGGATGTTTGTATGTGGTTTGGAACTTGTTTGTTATGTAATGGAATAATCTTGAATGAATGAATACAATAATGTGGATATGAGTTGAAATTGTGAAGTTTGGAAATAGGATTACCAACTTATGGAATGAGGTGCAATTGTGAAGTTAGTGTGTTTGATTGTGATTCGTATTGTGTATTGATGTTTGGGCTGTTGATGTTGTTATATTTTGAGCCGAGCTAAGTCTCGGGGGTGTTAGATTTATAGGGGAAGTGCTGCCGAAATTTCGGTAGCCAAATATAGCCCAAAGACTAAAATGTTAATTCTCATGAATAGTAACTGGTAAAAGTGACCATTTGCAGTTTCTGGACGAAACGGGAATTGCGATTTGAGGAGCGTAAGGCGCCAACCAGGTATGTAAAGCCTACCTATCATTCTTTTGGCATGTCCTAGATATACTAGGTTAAGATCGGCCCCTCGGGAATAATCCTACTCTTGGAAATCGAGGTTCAAGTTCGAGCACTATTCACTCAGCGCGATTGAACCCTCTTTGTCACATTTGGTTAAAAGAATGTTCGTACCTCCATAACTTGTGCTGTTGTGTCCGAAACTCTTCGAAACTTTTGTAGATGGCTCTATGGAGCCGAAAGTCTGTGATTTGTGTCCGCCACCTCAATTTGACTCGAGGTGGGCCCGCGAGCCCCGAGGCTCCCCTTATTCGGTTTGTTTGATTCATTTGTGTCCGTTATGATCCGCAACCGTCTGTTTAGGACCCAAGGATGTGTTTGAAACTTTCTATGCCATTAATGTACGTTCTGTACTTTGAATGATGTGAGATTTTCGGAAAATGACTTATGAACAGTTTTCTTGCGAATTTGGCAGTTTGGAACTTCGTAACTTTTATACGCATACTTTGATCAGTCTGATTCCTACTCCGATCCTTCGGGCGTCAGTACATACCTCTACGTAAACTATATGTTAAGTCCGACAAATTATTTTTGATATGCATATGATTTCTGCACTACTCTGTTCGTGCTGTCTGCTATGATTTCGTTCGTCGGTACCCGGGCCGACTTTGTGATCGTGCGCACTATAATATATTCGGGAGTTATGATGTGTTACGGTTTCCGAGGCCTCGCCATAGGGCCGGTTACCGTTTATGGAGTTATGATGTGATATGGCATTTGATACGTTCTGATGATATGATGTGTGTGTGATACGATGTGTCTAGGAGATTGTACGGAGATTTGAAACCTTCTGGAGTTATGATGTGTTGTGGCACCAGCGTCGGGGGGTGACCACGTTCCTAAACCCTATACATGATTTGATTTGCATTTGTACGTTCGCCTCCCGCACAGGTGTGCTTTGTTGCGATGTTGGTGTGTTTGTTCTTTCTGACTCTAGCTGTGTTTGTGATTTCTGTACCTTTTGCTTTACATACTCAGTACTTCTCCCGTACTGACCCCCGTTTCTTCGGGGGCTGTGTTTCATGCCCGCAGGTACAGAAGCTCGTTTGGGTGGTCCTCCAGTTTAGGCTACTCATTCTGCTGTGTTGGAGAGCTCCCCTTTGATCCGGAGCCTACTTTGGTACATGTCTTTTGTTGTGTCTGTATTCTGTACATTTGTGGATGTGTGGGTACGGCGGGGCCCTGTCCCGTCATATGTTCATATGTTCTGTTTTGTCTAGAGGCCTGTAGTCAGATTTGTGGGTCGTGGGTCCGGTGTGTTTGCATGTGAGTCTGTTTTACGATCTTAAGTGGCCCGTACGCTACTATGGCCAAGTCGGCCTCTGAGTTTGTATGTATGTGTATGCATTTGGGGGCGATGTGCATTCCGCCACCTCTTCTGATGTGTGTGTGTGAAATTTGGCGATGTACATTCCGCCTTCCTTCTGATTTGTGATTTGTCTGATCTGTACGGGCGACTGCTTGGGATAAGTGTTCGGTAGATGTCTGATTACGATGATGAGTTCGAATAACGTACGTTGAGTTTGGACGAGTCTGATTACGATGGTCTGGGTGTGAGTTCGTTTGGGGTGTCCCAGAAGGACACCAGTCGCGGCCCACGGGGCTGGGTCGTGACAAAAGTGGTATCAGAGCGGTTTGTCCTCGGAATGTCTACAGGCCGTGTCTAGTAGAGTCTTGTTTATCGATGTGTTGTGCACCACATCTATAAACAAGGAGCTACAGGACATCTAGGATGTTGTGTTGCCCTTTCTTTGGAATCTTAGATCTGTGCGATAGAGCTGTGTTAATAGGGTCATTCTGATCTGACCCGTTGTTGTGTTTGCAGTGATGCCTCCGAAGAAGGCAACGGCGGCCCAGAAGGGCAAGGCGAAGATGGGAGAGACCAGTCAGGCACAACGGGCTACTCGGGCTCGTGTTTATGATTTGCCGGGGGTTACACCTCATTCTGAGGGGTCTGCTACACCCCCATTAGTACAGCCTGGAGCGGGACCTTCAGCAGCTCCAGAGGTCCGTGTACCCGCTCCTGAGACTCCAGCTCCTCAGCCAGGGGCGGAGGATAGGACCCTGAGGGAGGCTATACAGTTGCTGACCACGATTGTAGCCGGACAGGCTCGCAGGCGCGGGCGGAGGGACGATGATGATGAGGACAGGCGGGAAAGCCTGAGAGTTCGGGAGTTCTTGTTATGCGGCCCTCCAGAGTTTTTCGGGTCTAAGCCCGACGAGGACCCCCATGACTTCATTCGGGGGATGCGGCGTGCATTAGACTTGGTCAGGGCTTCAGAGACCGAGTCGGTTGAGCTAGCTTCGCATAGACTTCGGGATGTTGCCGCGCATTGGTATGAGACTTGGGAGCTATCCCGGGGTGAGGGTGCTCCTCCAGCTATGTGGGATCAGTTTGTGACTGCTTTCACCCGCCACTTTCTGCCCCCAGAGTTACGACGGGAGCGAGCTGATCGGTTTTTGCATCTGCAAGCAGAGGGGTCGGAGCGTCCGTGAATATAATTTGGAGTTTGATTCCCTGGCCCGGTATGCCCCTGCCGTGGTGGCAGATATGACAGATCGGATGCATAGGTATGTTATGGGGCTGGATCGTTACTTGATTGACGGGTGCATGGCGGTATCATTGCAGACAGATATGGACATTGCCCGTCTACAGGCCTACGCCCAGGGGATGGAGAACCGGCACCGAGCAGATCGGCCCAGCCGAGAGTATGATGGGAGACGGCCCAAGAGGGCCAGATCAGCGGGGTATCCTGGAGATTCACGGGGCGGGCAGCCGCAGTATCAGTCCAGCGGGCACTTTCCGCCGTCAGGCCGGGACACACAGTCTATTGGTAAGAGGTTTGATGGAGCAGGACCGTCCAGGGCAGACCAGAGTTCCAGAGCCCCAGGTCCTCAGTCGAGCAGGGGTCCCAGTCAGTCTAGGCCACCCATACCCCAGTGTTCGTATTGCGGAAGATCGCACCCAGGGGAGTGCTTCAGGGCCACGGGGGCCTATTTTGCTTGCGGCCGCCAGGGCCATATCATGCGGGATTGTCCGTGGGCAGGCGGTTCAGGCAGCGCAGCACCGCCGATGAGATCCGTTGCTGGTTCGTCATCTACCCCTTCGGCCACGCGCTCTACGGGGCGAGGTATGCCAGCACCAGCGGGCCGCGGATAGAGGCCGTGGTGGGGCTTCAGATTCTAGCGGTCCCTCGAACCGCATCTATGCTCTGACTGGTCGTCGGGACCCAGAGGCACCCCCAGACGCAGACCCAGGTATATTACTAACCTTTTTGTTTAATGAATATGTGCAATGGTAGGTTTGTACCTCAGTATTATGAGATATACTTTTTTTGTGTATGTCAGTAAAGGTAAGGTAAGAATCCGAATTAATGAAAATATCCGAGGCAGTTATCTGTACATGTGGGAGGAAAATATATGGGATTTGGATGACTAGAACGATAGACCTCACAGCCAGAAAAGCAAACGACCTCTTTGGGTCAGAATGGGACCCGCTACGAAAAATTTCCGAAAAATTTGCTAAGACCCCGTTTGGCCTAAAATTACGTGACAAAGGTCGTGTGAGGCAATTGGCGAAATTATATCAGCCCTAACGCGTCAAAATGTGTAAAAGTTTCAGGGTTAAGCGTGCTCAAGCCAGAGCAATTCTGGGATGGGTGACCCCCTGGGAAGTAACGCAAAATTTTGCACAAGTGTAAGTATGATTAACGTAAATGGGAATTTGGGGTAACCAAAGGTGAATAGAATGTGTGGAGAATAATTAGTGCCCTTTCGAGAGTCGCGCGGAACGAGGCGGACTAAATGGGCGAAAAGGAAAGGATACAACACCTCTTGGGAAATTGAACGAATTTGAATAACAGCCAGAGATGTTCGCCGGTAAGGTATGAGTAAACGTGTGTAGGTGTATATGTATGTGTATGTGTGTGTATGATTCTCATTTGGTGCCTAGGAGGGCTAAGAGCTGAGCCCGACGACTAATGTTGTGATAAAGAAAAGATAAGCAGTGTGAGTAATTGGAAATTTGAAGGAATCGATACGTAAGACGCAAGGTAAATTGTGTGACGACTTGGTGAATGAGTTTGCAAATCAAGGGGCATTCTCATGAATTATTGGAGCTTTAATATGAATGATTTGATTCTAAATTGACATCCCATCTGTGGTGCTTCTGCACTTCCGATTCCGATGAGGCTCTACCTAGTACACCTCTGTACTTCTGCGCTCGACTAGGTTCCCGTCCGATGAACCTTTTGTGCGCTTTGATTCCGAATCCGTTTCTGTCTGGCGCACCTCTGTGGGTCTGACTCTGGATATAAATCCGTCTGATATGCTTCGATGCGTTTGATTTTGACTGCGTGTGTGTTTGATACCCTTCGGTTTGTCTAATCACGATTCGGTATGAAACCACTTTGTATGTTTGCTTCTGAATTCGGGTTTGTTCGATATGATTCCGTACGACTGGCTTTGATTGTGAATCTGTTTGGTATATCTTAGTGTGTCTGATTCTGCCTACGAGTTCGTTTGATACGCCTTTATACGTCTGACTCCGATCTCAGATGTGTCTGATATGCTTCCGTACCTTCGATGTTGACTACGAATCCAACCGCCATAGTTGAGTATGTCTGCTTCCGATTATGAATCCGTTCGGTTTTAGTTCTGAATCTGTTGGGCATGAAGTGTCTGATATGAAGTAAAGTGAGATTACGACGATGTGGTAAGGAAACTCAGAAGTGTGAAAAGAAGATGATATTGACGATGATGTCTGGGAAGCGTCCGTCCCTTACGAGAATATAGTGCAGAGTTCGGTGATTACGTAGAGTATGAGAAAATGTATTATGAAGGTATTTGGGTCAGTGATGTGAAAAATCTACCCTAGTATTGGTAAAGAAGACATGTCGGAGAAATCAATAAAGGACCTATCAAGAGAACCCTCCCGGAGTAGTACGACACCCTTGAGGTCGATTCAACATTCGAGGACGAATGTTCTAAAGGGGGGGAGAATGTTATGTCCCGTATTTTCGTATAACGGGAAATCAAGAAATAAAGAAGACTTGTGTGTTGAGGAAATATTTTGATTTTGGTGAATATGAATATGTTGGTTATGGAGTTATTAATGTTAAGACGTCGGGGAAGGCCGAGGGTAAATTTGGAACTTCGGAAATTAGTTTCGGGAATTACAAAACGGGACATTTTATGAATTGGGCTAAGAAAATGGAATACAAAAATTGAGGCCCAAAGGAAGTGAATTGGCCGGCCCAAGGGAGCAAGTCCAAGTCCATTTATTAAGGTCATGTGCTATGCACATGACCTAGGAGTGGATATATATGATATATGTTAGCTTTATCAAGATCAAAAAAAAAAAATCTCAAGAACACCATTGAAGGTGCTCTCGGCCGAAAAAGAAAGAGAAAGAAAAAAAAAATTCGTGGCTTGTTTCTAATCCAATCACCTAGTCTCTTTTGGAATGATTGATGAGTTCGAGGTGCTCTTCGTGGTGGTATAATTAGATTGGCGTAAGGTGCTCGTTTGCGGCAAATCGGAAATTCAAGAAAAAGGTAAGATCTTTATATTTTAATGCTATGAAATGGATACATATGTGTTAGTGATTGAATTGGCATGAAGATTTTGGAATGGTGTTGTGTTTGTGCATGGCGTGTGTGTGCAAAAAGAGTGTGTTTGGCCGTAGGTTTTATAAGGTTTAAGGCATAAGAATTTGATCTTATTTAGCTTGAATGATGTGTTGTTGTGGTCATTATGTTGTAAAGGATTGATTAAGGAATTGAGTTGGCGTTAGAAAATAATTTCGGACGTTATCGGAAAGTGTATACCTTTGGTATATTTGTGTATATCATAGTATATATATGATACTAAAGACTTTAAATATGATTTATGGTTGATGATAATGAGTTTGGAATGAAACGACGCAAGTTAGAACGTTCGTCGTAACTTTTGGTGTTTTGAATGAAAATGGGAAAGTAGTGAACTTTGGGGATGTTTGTATGTGGTTTGGAACTTGTTTGTTATGTAATGGAATAATCTTGAATGAATGAATACAATAATGTGGATATGAGTTGAAATTGTGAAGTTTGGAAATAGGATTACCAACTTATGGAATGAGGTGCAATTGTGAAGTTAGTGTGTTTGATTGTGATTCGTATTGTGTATTGATGTTTGGGCTGTTGATGTTGTTATATTTTGAGTCGAGCTAAGTCTCGGGGGTGTTAGATTTATAGGGGAAGTGCTGCCGAAATTTCGGTAGCCAAATATAGCCCAAAGACTAAAATGTTAATTCTCATGAATAGTAACTGGTAAAAGTGACCATTTGCAGTTTCTGGACGAAACGGGAATTGCGATTTGAGGAGCGTAAGGCGCCAACCAGGTATGTAAAGCCTACCTATCATTCTTTTGGCATGTCCTAGATATACTAGGTTAAGATCGGCCCCTCGGGAATAATCCTACTCTTGGAAATCGAGGTTCAAGTTCGAGCACTATTCACTCAGCGCGATTGAACCCTCTTTGTCACATTTGGTTAAAAGAATGTTCGTACCTCCATAACTTGTGCTGTTGTGTCCGAAACTCTTCGAAACTTTTGTAGATGGCTCTATGGAGCCGAAAGTCTGTGATTTGTGTCCGCCACCTCAATTTGACTCGAGGTGGGCCCGCGAGCCCCGAGGCTCCCCTTATTCGGTTTGTTTGATTCATTTGTGTCCGTTATGATCCGCAACCGTCTGTTTAGGACCCAAGGATGTGTTTGAAACTTTCTATGCCATTAATGTACGTTCTGTACTTTGAATGATGTGAGATTTTCGGAAAATGACTTATGAACAGTTTTCTTGCGAATTTGGCAGTTTGGAACTTCGTAACTTTTATACGCATACTTTGATCAGTCTGATTCCTACTCCGATCCTTCGGGCGTCAGTACATACCTCTACGTAAACTATATGTTAAGTCCGACAAATTATTTTTGATATGCATATGATTTCTGCACTACTCTGTTCGTGCTGTCTGCTATGATTTCGTTCGTCGGTACCCGGGCCGACTTTGTGATCGTGCGCACTATAATATATTCGGGAGTTATGATGTGTTACGGTTTCCGAGGCCTCGCCATAGGGCCGGTTACCGTTTATGGAGTTATGATGTGATATGGCATTTGATACGTTCTGATGATATGATGTGTGTGTGATACGATGTGTCTGGAGATTGTACGGAGATTTGAAACCTTCTGGAGTTATGATGTGTTGTGGCACCAGCGTCGGGGGGTGACCACGTTCCTAAACCCTATACATGATTTGATTTGCATTTGTACGTTCGCCTCCCGCACAGGTGTGCTTTGTTGCGATGTTGGTGTGTTTGTTCTTTCTGACTCTAGCTATGTTTGTGATTTCTGTACCTTTTGCTTTACATACTCAGTACTTCTCCCGTACTGACCCCCGTTTCTTCGGGGGCTGTGTTTCATGCCCGCAGGTACAGAAGCTCGTTTGGGTGGTCCTCCAGTTTAGGCTACTCATTCTGCTGTGTTGGAGAGCTCCCCTTTGATCCGGAGCCTACTTTGGTACATGTCTTTTGTTGTGTCTGTATTCTGTACATTTGTGGATGTGTGGGTACGGCGGGGCCCTGTCCCGTCATATGTTCATATGTTCTGTTTTGTCTAGAGGCCTGTAGTCAGATTTGTGGGTCGTGGGTCCGGTGTGTTTGCATGTGAGTCTGTTTTACGATCTTAAGTGGCCCGTACGCTACTATGGCCAAGTCGGCCTCTGAGTTTGTATGTATGTGTATGCATTTGGGGGCGATGTGCATTCCGCTACCCTTCTGATGTGTGTGTGTGAAATTTGGCGATGTACATTCCGCCTTCCTTCTGATTTGTGATTTGTCTGATCTGTACGGGCGACTGCTTGGGATAAGTGTTCGGTAGATGTCTGATTACGATGATGAGTTCGAATAACGTACGTTGAGTTTGGACGAGTCTGATTACGATGGTCTGGGTGTGAGTTCGTTTGGGGTGTCCCAGAAGGACACCAGTCGCGGCCCACGGGGCTGGGTCGTGACAGTATGGCGGGGCCCTATCCCGACCTTATGATGTTTATGTACTTCTTTAGAGACTTGTAGATAGTTGTCATGTATATAGATATTGTATGGCCTTGTCAGCCTATGTCTTGTTGTCCAGATGTTCATGACGGCCTTGTCAGCCATACTAATCAAGGAAGTCTATATGTATAAATCTTAAGTCCCATTGAGGTACATAATGATGGTGATGAAGTTCATAATATAATTGGAGATGCAACGACCTTACGTTACTCTGATAGGCTCGAAATGTTCTTTTATCATTCATATATACTTATACACATATGATACTACTATGGTATGATGCCCACAGAGGCTTGATGGCATTATATATGCATATTTATGTACGACAGCGTAATAAATGCACCACTGATTAGTTGGTTATTATGATGATGATGCCCACAGAGGAGTGATGGCGTTATTTAAACAATGGCGTCATATAGGAATATATACGGTACTTATGCATATCATGGCCCTCAGAGGCATTTCAGATGTTCAAGTTGATCTTCGTATCTAATGTTACTTCCATGTCTCACTCATGTTATTTTCTGTCTTACATAGTAGGTACTTTATTCGTACTGACGTCCCTTTGCATGGGGATACAATGTTTCATGCCAACAGGTTTTGATAGACAGGGTGACGGTTCGCATCAGTAGGTTTCCCCACTCAGTGTTGGAATCGGAGCACTGCACTTGTCCTGGACTTGCGGTCTTAATTTTGTACAATTTTGTGTACATATGGGTATGGCGGGGCCCTATCCCGACCTTATGATGTTCATGGACTTCTTTAGAGACTTGTAGATAGTTGTCATGTATATAGATATTGTGTGGCCTTGTCAGCCTATGTCTAGTTGTGCAGATGTTCATGACGGCCTTGTCAGCCATACTAATCAAGGAAGTCTATATGTATAAATCTTAAGTCCCATTGAGGTACATAATGATGGTGATGAAGTTCATAATATAATTGGAGATGCAACGACCTTACGTTACTCTGATAGGCTCGAAATGTTCTTTTATCATTCATATATACTTATACACATATGATACTACTATGGTATGATGCCCACAGAGGCTTGATGGCATTATATATGCATATTTATGTACGACAGCGTAATAAATGCACCACTGATTAGTTGGTTATTATGATGATGATGCCCACAGAGGAGTGATGGCGTTATTTAAACAATGGCGTCATATAGGAATATATACCGTACTTATTCATATCATGGCCCTCAGAGGCATTTCAGATGTTCAAGTTGATCTTCGTATCTCATGTTACTTTCATGTCTTACTTATGTTGTTTTCTGTCTGACATACTAGGTACTTTATTCGTACTGACGTCCCTTTGCATGGGGACACAATGTTTCATGCCAACAGGTTTTGATAGACAGGGTGACGGTTCGCTTCAGTAGGTTTCCCCACTCAGTGTTGGCATTGGAGCACTGCACTTGTCCCGGAGTTGCGGTCTTAAGTTGGTACAATTTTGTGTACATATGGGTATGGCGGGGCCCTATCCCGACCTTATGATATTCATGTACTTCTTTAGACACTTGTAGATAGTTGTCATGTATATAGATATTGTATGGCCTTGTCAGCCTATGTCTTGTTGTGCAGATGTTCATGACGGCCTTGTCAGCCATACTAATCAAGGAAGTCTATATGTATAAATCTAAAGTCCCATTGGGGTACATAATGATGGTGATGAAGTTCATAATATAATCGGAGATGCAACGACCTTACGTTACTCTGATAGGCTCGAAATGTTCTTTTATCATTCATATATACTTATACACATATGATACTACTATGCTACGATGCCCACAGAGGCTTGATGGCATTATATATGCATATTTATATACGACAGCGTAATAAATGCACCACTGATTAGTTGGTTATTATGATGATGATACCCACAGAGGAGTGATGGCGTTATTTAAACAATGGCTTCATATAAGAATATATACGGTACTTATGCATATCATGGCCCTCAGAGGCATTTCAGATGTTCAAGTTAATCTTCGTATCTCATGTTACTTCCATGTCTCACTTATGTTATTTTCTGTCTTACATACAAGGTACTTTATTCGTACTGACGTCCCTTTGCATGGGGACACAATGTTTCATGCCAACAGGTTTTGATAGACAGGGTGACGGTTCGCTTCAAAAGGTTTCCCCACTCAGTGTTGGCATTGGTGCACTGCACTTGTCCCGGACTTGCGGTCTTAATTTGGTACAATTTTGTGTACATATGGGTATGGCGGGGCCCTATCCCGACCTTATG
>NW_026843401.1:556742-618437 GCF_019175385.1 Lycium barbarum
TCATAAATGCAAAATGAAGCGACTTCAACAATAACGAATTCATGGGTATTCATCACCAGCCTCTTTGTCATGGACATGTCAATTTTTAGGGCATTCAAACTCCGACGACAGGATTCCAAATAACTCGTGTGCTAATACCCACCGAAAGTGCAAAAAATCATGAATTTGGGTTTGTGGCTCATAAATGCAATATGAAGCGAATTCAACAATAACGAAGTCATGGGTATTCATCCCAAGCCTGTTTGTGATGGACATGTTGATTTTTAGGGCATTCACACTCCGACGACAGGATTCCCAATAACCCGTGTGCTAATACCTACCGAAACTGAAAAAAATCATGAATTTGGGTTTCTGGCTCATAAATGCAAAATGAGGCGAGTTCAACATTAACGAAGTCATGGGTATTCATCACCAGCCTGTTTGTGATGGATATGTCGATTATCAGGGCATTCACACTCCGACGACAGGATTCCAAATAACCCGTGTGCTAATACCCACCGAAAGTGCAAAAAATCACGAATTTGGGTTTGTGGCTCATAAATGCAAAATGAAGCGATTTCAACAATAACGAAGTGATGGGTATTCATCACCAGCCTGTTTGTGATGGACATGTCGATTTTTAGGGCAATCGCTTTCCGACGACAGGATTCCCAAAAACCCGTGTGCTAATACCCACCGAAAGTGCAAAAAATCATAACTTTGGGTTTCTGGCTCATAAATGCAAAATGAAGCGAGTTCAACAATAACGAAGTTATGGGTATTCATCACCAGCCTGTTTGTGATGGACATGTCGATTATTAGGGCATTCACACTCCGACGACAGGATTCCAAATAACTCGTGTGCTATACCCACCGAAAGTGCAAAAAATCATGAATTTGATTTGTGGCTCATAAATGCAATATGAAGCGAGTTCACCAATAACAAAGTCATGGGTATTCACCACCAGCCTGTGTGTGATGGACATGTCAATTTTCAGGGCATTCAAACTCCGACGACAGGAGTCCAAATAACTCGTGTGTTAATACCCACCGAAAGTGCCAAAAGTCATGAATTTGGGTTTGTGGCTCATAAATGCAAATATGAAGCGAGTTCAACAATAACGAAGTCATGGGTATTCATCACCAGCCTGTTTGTGATGGACATGTCAATTTTTAGGGCATTCAAACTCCGACGACAGGATTCCCAATAACCGTGTGCATATTAACCCACCGAAAGTGCAAAAAATCAAGAATTTGGGTTTGTGGCTCATAAATGCAAAATGAAGCGAGTTCAACAATAACGTATTCATGGGTATTCATCACCAGCCTGTTTGTCATGGACATGTCAATTTTTAGGGCATTCAAACTTCGACGACAGGATTCCAAATAACTCGTGTGCTAATACCAACCGAAACTGAAAAAAATCATGAATTTGGGTTTCTGGCTCATAAAAGCAAAATAAAGCGAGTTCAACAATAACGAAGTCACGGGTATTCATCACCAGCCTGTTTGTGATGGACATGTCAATTTTTAGGGCATTCATACTCCGACGACAGGATTCCAAATAATGCGTGTGCTAATACCCACCGAAAGTGCCAAAAATCAAGAATTTGGGTTTGTGGCTCATAAATGCAAAATGAAGCGACTTCAACAATAACGAATTCATGGGTATTCATCACCAGCCTGTTTGTCATGGACATGTCAATTTTTAGGGCATTCAAACTCCGACGACAGGATTCCAAATAACTCGTGTGCTAATACCCACCGAAAGTGCAAAAAATCATGAATTTGGGTTTGTGGCTCATAAATGCAATATGAAGCGAGTTCAACAATAACGAAGTTATGGGTATTCATCACCAGCCTGTTTGTGATGGACATGTCTATTATTAGGGCATTCACACTCCGACGACAGGATTCCAAATAACTCGTGTTCTTATACCCACCGAAAGTGCAAAAAATCATGAATTTGATTTGTGGCTCATAAATGCAATATGAAGCGAGTTCACCAATAACAAAGTCATGGGTATTCATCACCAGCCTGTGTGTGATGGACATGTCAATTTTCAGGGCATTCAAACTCCGACGACAGGATTCCAAATAACTCGTGTGTTAATACCCACCGAAAGTGCCAAAAGTCATGAATTTAGGTTTGTGGCTCATAAATGCAATATGAAGCGAGTTCAACAACAACAAAGTCATGGGTATTCATCACCAGCCTGGTTGTGATGGACATGTCAATTTTTAGGGTATTCAAACTCCGACGACAGGATTCCCAATAACCCGTGTGCATTATTAACCCACCGAAAGTGAAAAAAATCATGAATTTGGGTTTGTGGCTCATAAATGGAAAATGAAGCGAGTTCAACAATAACGTATTCATGGGTATTCATCACCAGCCTGTTTGTCATGGACATGTCAATTTTTAGGGCATTCAAACTTCGACGACAGGATTCCAAATAACTCGTGTGCTAATACCAACCGAAACTGAAAAAAATCATGAATTTGGGTTTCTGGCTCATAAAAGCAAAATAAAGCGAGTTCAACAATAACGAAGTCACGGGTATTCATCACCAGCCTGTTTGTGATGGACATGTCAATTTTTAGGGCATTCATACTCCGACGACAGGATTCCAAATAATGCGTGTGCTAATACCCACCGAAAGTGCCAAAAATCAAGAATTTGGGTTTGTGGCTCATAAATGCAAAATGAAGCGACTTCAACAATAACGAATTCATGGGTATTCATCACCAGCCTGTTTGTCATGGACATGTCAATTTTTAGGGCATTCAAACTCCGACGACAGGATTCCAAATAACTCGTGTGCTAATACCCACCGAAAGTGAAAAAAATCATGAATTTGGGTTTGTGGCTCATAAATGCAAAATGAAGCGACTTCAACAATAACGAATTCATGGGTATTCATCACCAGCCTGTTTGTCATGGACATGTCAATTTTTAGGGCATTCAAACTCCGACGACAGGATTCCAAATAACTCGTGTGCTAATACTCACCGAAAGTGCAAAAAATCATGAATTTGGGTTTGTGGCTCATAAATGCAAAATGAAGCGAGTTCAACAATAACGAAGTCACGGGTATTCATCACCAGCCTGTTTGTGATGGACATGTCAATTTTTAGGGCATTCATACTCCGACGACAGGATTCCAAATAATACGTGTGCTAATACCCACCGAAAGTGCCAAAAATCAAGAATTTGGGTTTGTGGCTCATAAATGCAAAATGAAGCGACTTCAACAATAACGAATTCATGGGTATTCATCACCAGCCTGTTTGTCATGGACATGTCAATTTTTAGGGCATTCAAACTCCGACGAAAAGATTCCAAATAACTCGTGTGCTAATACCCACCGAAAGTGCAAAAAATCATGAATTTGGGTTTGTGGCTCATAAATGCAAAATGAAGCGACTTCAACAATAACGAATTCATGGGTATTCATCACCAGCCTGTTTGTGATGGACATGTCTATTATTAGGGCATTCACACTCCGACGACAGGATTCCAAATAACTCGTGTTCTTATACCCACCGAAAGTGCAAAAAATCATGAATTTGATTTGTGGCTCATAAATGCAATATGAAGCGAGTTCACCAATAACAAAGTCATGGGTATTCATCACCAGCCTGTGTGTGATGGACATGTCAATTTTCAGGGCATTCAAACTCCGACGACAGGATTCCAAATAACTCGTGTGCTAATACCCACCGAAAGTGCCAAAAGTCATGAATTTAGGGTTTGTGGCTCATAAATGCAATATGAAGCGAAATTCAACAATAACGAAGTCATGGGTATTCATCCCAAGCCTGTTTGTGATGGACATTTTGATTTTTAGGGCATTCAAACTCCCACGACAGGATTCCTAATAACTCGTGTGCTAATACCCACCGAAAGTGAATAAAATCATGAATTTGGGTTTGTGGCTCATAAATGCAAAATGAAGCGAGTTCAACAATAACGTATTCATGGGTATTCATCACCAGCCTGTTTGTCATGGACATGTCAATTTTTAGGGCATTCAAACTCCGACGACAGGATTCCAAATAACTCGTGTGCTAATACCCACCGAAAGTGCAAAAAATCATGAATTTGGGTTTCTGGCTCATAAATGCAAAATGAAGCGAGTTCAACAATAACGAAGTCATGGGTATTCATCACCAGCCTGTTTGTGATGGACATGTCAATTTTTAGGGCATTCATACTCCGACGACAGGATTCCAAATAACTGCGTGTGCTAATACCCACCGAAAGTGCAAAAAATCAATGAATTTGGGTTTGTGGCTCATAAATGCAAAATGAAGCGACTTCAACAATAACGAATTCATGGGTATTCATCACCAGCCTGTTTGTCATGGACATGTCAATTTTTAGGGCATTCAAACTCCGACGACAGGATTCCAAATAACTCGTGTGCTAATACCCACCGAAAGTGCAAAAAATCATGAATTTGGGTTTGTGGCTCATAAATGCAAAATGAAGCGAGTTCAACAATAACGAAGTCACGGGTATTCATCACCAGCCTGTTTGTGATGGACATGTCAATTTTTAGGGCATTCATACTCCGACGACAGGATTCCAAATAATGCGTGTGCTAATACCCACCGAAAGTGCAAAAAATCAAGAATTTGGGTTTGTGGCTCATAAATGCAAAATGAAGCGACTTCAACAATAACGAATTCATGGGTATTCATCACCAGCCTGTTTGTCATGGACATGTCAATTTTTAAGGCATTCAAACTCCGACGACAGGATTCCAAATAACTCGTGTGCTAATACCCACCGAAAGTGCAAAAAATCATGAATTTGGGTTTGTGGCTCATAAATGCAAAATGAAGCGAGTTCAACAATAACGAAGTCACGGGTATTCATCACCAGCCTGTTTGTGATGGACATGTCAATTTTTAGGGCATTCATACTCCGACGACAGGATTCCAAATAATGCGTGTGCTAATACCCACCGAAAGTGCCAAAAATCAAGAATTTGGGTTTGTGGCTCATAAATGCAAAATGAAGCGACTTCAACAATAACGAATTCATGGGTATTCATCACCAGCCTGTTTGTCATGGACATGTCAATTTTTAGGGCATTCAAACTCCGACGACAGGATTCCAAATAACTCGTGTGCTAATACCCACCGAAAGTGCAAAAAATCATGAATTTGGGTTTGTGGCTCATAAATGCAAAATGAAGCGAATTCAACAATAACGAAGTCATGGGTATTCATCCCAAGCCTGTTTGTGATGGACATGTTGATTTTTAGGGCATTCACACTCCGACGACAGGATTCCCAATAACCCGTGTGCTAATACCCTCCGAAAGTGCAAAAAATCACGAATTTGGGTTTGTGGCTCATAAATGCAAAATGAAGCGAGTTCAACAATAACGAAGTCACGGGTATTCATCACCAGCCTGTTTGTGATGGACATGTCAATTTTTAGGGCATTCATACTCCGACGACAGGATTCCAAATAATGCGTGTGCTAATACCCACCGAAAGTGCCAAAAATCAAGAATTTGGGTTTGTGGCTCATAAATGCAAAATGAAGCGACTTCAACAATAACGAATTCATGGGTATTCATCACCAGCCTGTTTGTCATGGACATGTCAATTTTTAGGGCATTCAAACTCCGACGACAGGATTCCAAATAACTCGTGTGCTAATACCCACCGCAAGTGCAAAAAATCATGAATTTGGGTTTATGGCTCATAAATGCAATATGAAGCGAATTCAACAATAACGAAGTCATGGGTATTCATCCCAAGCCTGTTTGTGATGGACATGTTGATTTTTAGGGCATTCAAACTCCGACGACAGGATTCCAAATAACTCGTGTGCTAATACCCACCGAAAGTGCAAAAAATCATGAATTTGGGTTTGTGGCTCATAAATGCAATATGAAGCGAATTCAACAATAACGAAGTCATGGGTATTCATCCCAAGCCTGTTTGTGATGGACATGTTGATTTTTAGGGCATTCACACTCCGACGACAGGATTCCCAATAACCCGTGTGCTAATACCCTCCGAAAGTGCAAAAAATCACGAATTTGGGTTTGTGGCTCATAAATGCAAAATGAAGCGAGTTCAACAATAACGAAGTCACGGGTATTCATCACCAACCTGTTTGTGATGGACATGTCAATTTTTAGGGCATTCATACTCCGACGACAGGATTCCAAATAATGCGTGTGCTAATACCCACCGAAAGTGCAAAAAATCAAGAATTTGGGTTTGTGGCTCATAAATGCAAAATGAAGCGACTTCAACAATAACGAATTCATGGGTATTCATCACCAGCCTGTTTGTCATGGACATGTCAATTTTTAGGGCATTCAAACTCCGACGACAGGATTCCAAATAACTCGTGTGCTAATACCCACCGAAAGTGCAAAAAATCATGAATTTGGGTTTGTGGCTCATAAATGCAATATGAAGCGAATTCAACAATAACGAAGTCATGGGTATTCATCCCAAGCCTGTTTGTGATGGACATGTTAATTTTTAGGGCATTCACACTCCGACGACAGGATTCCCAATAACCCGTGTGCTAATACCTACCGAAACTGAAAAAAATCATGAATTTGGGTTTCTGGCTCATAAATGCAAAATGAAGCGAGTTCAACATTAACGAAGTCATGGGTATTCATCACCAGCCTGTTTGTGATGGATATGTCGATTATCAGGGCATTCACACTCCGACGACAGGATTCCAAATAACCCGTGTGCTAATACCCACCGAAAGTGCAAAAAATCATGAATTTGGGTTTGTGGCTCATAAATGCAAAATGAAGCGAATTCAACAATAACGAAGTCATGGGTATTCATCCCAAGCCTGTTTGTGATGGACATGTTGATTTTTAGGGCATTCACACTCCGACGACAGGATTCCCAATAACCCGTGTGCTAATACCCTCCGAAAGTGCAAAAAATCACGAATTTGGGTTTGTGGCTCATAAATGCAAAATGAAGCGAGTTCAACAATAACGAAGTCACGGGTATTCATCACCAGCCTGTTTGTGATGGACATGTCAATTTTTAGGGCATTCATACTCCGACGACAGGATTCCAAATAATGCGTGTGCTAATACCCACCGAAAGTGCCAAAAATCAAGAATTTGGGTTTGTGGCTCATAAATGCAAAATGAAGCGACTTCAACAATAACGAATTCATGGGTATTCATCACCAGCCTGTTTGTCATGGACATGTCAATTTTTAGGGCATTCAAACTCCGACGACAGGATTCCAAATAACTCGTGTGCTAATACCCACCGCAAGTGCAAAAAATCATGAATTTGGGTTTATGGCTCATAAATGCAATATGAAGCGAATTCAACAATAACGAAGTCATGGGTATTCATCCCAAGCCTGTTTGTGATGGACATGTTGATTTTTAGGGCATTCAAACTCCGACGACAGGATTCCAAATAACTCGTGTGCTAATACCCACCGAAAGTGCAAAAAATCATGAATTTGGGTTTGTGGCTCATAAATGCAATATGAAGCGAATTCAACAATAACGAAGTCATGGGTATTCATCCCAAGCCTGTTTGTGATGGACATGTTGATTTTTAGGGCATTCACACTCCGACGACAGGATTCCCAATAACCCGTGTGCTAATACCCTCCGAAAGTGCAAAAAATCACGAATTTGGGTTTGTGGCTCATAAATGCAAAATGAAGCGAGTTCAACAATAACGAAGTCACGGGTATTCATCACCAAGCCTGTTTGTGATGGACATGTCAATTTTTAGGGCATTCATACTCCGACGACAGGATTCCAAATAATGCGTGTGCTAATACCCACCGAAAGTGCAAAAAATCAAGAATTTGGGTTTGTGGCTCATAAATGCAAAATGAAGCGACTTCAACAATAACGAATTCATGGGTATTCATCACCAGCCTCTTTGTCATGGACATGTCAATTTTTAGGGCATTCAAACTCCGACGACAGGATTCCAAATAACTCGTGTGCTAATACCCACCGAAAGTGCAAAAAATCATGAATTTGGGTTTGTGGCTCATAAATGCAATATGAAGCGAATTCAACAATAACGAAGTCATGGGTATTCATCCCAAGCCTGTTTGTGATGGACATGTTAATTTTAGGGCATTCACACTCCGACGACAGGATTCCCAATAACCCGTGTGCTAATACCTACCGAAACTGAAAAAAATCATGAATTTGGGTTTCTGGCTCATAAATGCAAAATGAAGCGAGTTCAACATTAACGAAGTCATGGGTATTCATCACCAGCCTGTTTGTGATGGATATGTCGATTATCAGGGCATTCACACTCCGACGACAGGATTCCAAATAACCCGTGTGCTAATACCCTCCGAAAGTGCAAAAAATCACGAATTTGGGTTTGTGGCTCATAAATGCAAAATGAAGCGAGTTCAACAATAACGAAGATATGGGTATTCATCACCAGCCTCTTTGTGATGGACATGTCAATTTTTAGGGTATTCAAACTCCGACGACAGGATTCCCAATAACCCGTGTGCATTAACCCACCGAAAGTGAAAAAAATCATGAATTTGGGTTTATGGCTCATAAATGCAAAATGAAGCGAGTTCAACAATAACGAATTCATGGGTATTCATCACCGGCCTATTTGTGATGGACATGTCGATTTTTAGGGCATTCATACTCCGACGACAGGATTCCAAATAACTCGTGTGCTAATACCATCCGAAAGTGCCAAAAATCATGAATTTGGGTTTGTGCCTCATAAATGCAATATGAAGCGAGTTCAACAACAACAAAGTCATGGGTATTCATCACCAGCCTGTTTGTGATGGACATGTCAATTTTTAGGGTATTCAAACTCCGACGACAGGATTCCCAATAACCCGTGTGCATTATTAACCCACCGAAAGTGAAAAAAATCATGAATTTGGGTTTGTGGCTCATAAATGCAAAATGAAGCGAGTTCAACAATAAAGAATTCATGGGTATTCATCACCAGCCTGTTTGTCATGGACATGTCAATTTTTAGGGCATTCAAACTCCGACGACAGGATTCCAAATAACTCGTGTGCTAATACCCACCGAAAGTGCAAAAAATCATGAATTTGGGTTTCTGGCTCATAAATGCAAAATGAAGCGAGTTCAACAATAACGAAGTTATGGGTATTCATCACCAGCCTGTTTGTGATGGACATGTCGATTATTAGGGCATTCACACTCCGACGACAGGATTCCAAATAACTCGTGTGCTAATACCCACCGAAAGTGCAAAAAATCATGAATTTGGGTTTGTGGCTCATAAATGCAATATGAAGCGAGTTCAACAATAACGAAGTCATGGGTATTCATCACCAGCCTGTTTGTGATGGACATGTCAATTTTAGGGCATTCAAACTCCGACGACAGGATTCCAAATAACTCGTGTGCTAATACCCACCGAAAGTGCAAAAAATCATGAATTTGGGTTTGTGGCTCATAAATGCAAAATGAAGCGAATTCAACAATAACGAAGTCATGGGTATTCATCCCAAGCCTGTTTGTGATGGACATGTTGATTTTTAGGGCATTCACACTCCGACGACAGGATTCCCAATAACCCGTGTGCTAATACCCTCCGAAAGTGCAAAAAATCATGAATTTGGGTTTATGGCTCATAAATGCAATATGAAGCGAATTCAACAATAACGAAGTCATGGGTATTCATCCCAAGCCTGTTTGTGATGGACATGTCGATTTTTAGGGCATTCAAACTCCGACGACAGGATTCCAAATAACTCGTGTGCTAATACCCACCGAAAGTGCAAAAAATCATGAATTTGGGTTTGTGGCTCATAAATGCAATATGAAGCGAATTCAACAATAACGAAGTCATGGGTATTCATCCCAAGCCTGTTTGTGATGGACATGTTGATTTTTAGGGCATTCACACTCCGACGACAGGATTCCCAATAACCCGTGTGCTAATACCCTCCGAAAGTGCAAAAAATCACGAATTTGGGTTTGTGGCTCATAAATGCAAAATGAAGCGAGTTCAACAATAACGAAGTCACGGGTATTCATCACCAACCTGTTTGTGATGGACATGTCAATTTTTAGGGCATTCATACTCCGACGACAGGATTCCAAATAATGCGTGTGCTAATACCCACCGAAAGTGCAAAAAATCAAGAATTTGGGTTTGTGGCTCATAAATGCAAAATGAAGCGACTTCAACAATAACGAATTCATGGGTATTCATCACCAGCCTGTTTGTCATGGACATGTCAATTTTTAGGGCATTCAAACTCCGACGACAGGATTCCAAATAACTCGTGTGCTAATACCCACCGAAAGTGCAAAAAATCATGAATTTGGGTTTGTGGCTCATAAATGCAATATGAAGCGAATTCAACAATAACGAAGTCATGGGTATTCATCCCAAGCCTGTTTGTGATGGACATGTTAATTTTTAGGGCATTCACACTCCGACGACAGGATTCCCAATAACCCGTGTGCTAATACCTACCGAAACTGAAAAAAATCATGAATTTGGGTTTCTGGCTCATAAATGCAATATGAAGCGAGTTCAACATTAACGAAGTCATGGGTATTCATCACCAGCCTGTTTGTGATGGATATGTCGATTATCAGGGCATTCACACTCCGACGACAGGATTCCAAATAACCCGTGTGCTAATACCCTCCGAAAGTGCAAAAAATCATGAATTTGGGTTTGTGGCTCATAAATGCAAAATGAAGCGAATTCAACAATAACGAAGTCATGGGTATTCATCCCAAGCCTGTTTGTGATGGACATGTTGATTTTTAGGGCATTCACACTCCGACGACAGGATTCCCAATAACCCGTGTGCTAATACCCTCCGAAAGTGCAAAAAATCACGAATTTGGGTTTGTGGCTCATAAATGCAAAATGAAGCGAGTTCAACAATAACGAAGTCACGGGTATTCATCACCAGCCTGTTTGTGATGGACATGTCAATTTTTAGGGCATTCATACTCCGACGACAGGATTCCAAATAATGCGTGTGCTAATACCCACCGAAAGTGCCAAAAATCAAGAATTTGGGTTTGTGGCTCATAAATGCAAAATGAAGCGACTTCAACAATAACGAATTCATGGGTATTCATCACCAGCCTGTTTGTCATGGACATGTCAATTTTTAGGGCATTCAAACTCCGACGACAGGATTCCAAATAACTCGTGTGCTAATACCCACCGCAAGTGCAAAAAATCATGAATTTGGGTTTATGGCTCATAAATGCAATATGAAGCGAATTCAACAATAACGAAGTCATGGGTATTCATCCCAAGCCTGTTTGTGATGGACATGTTGATTTTTAGGGCATTCAAACTCCGACGACAGGATTCCAAATAACTCGTGTGCTAATACCCACCGAAAGTGCAAAAAATCATGAATTTGGGTTTGTGGCTCATAAATGCAATATGAAGCGAATTCAACAATAACGAAGTCATGGGTATTCATCCCAAGCCTGTTTGTGATGGACATGTTGATTTTTAGGGCATTCACACTCCGACGACAGGATTCCCAATAACCCGTGTGCTAATACCCTCCGAAAGTGCAAAAAATCACGAATTTGGGTTTGTGGCTCATAAATGCAAAATGAAGCGAGTTCAACAATAACGAAGTCACGGGTATTCATCACCAAGCCTGTTTGTGATGGACATGTCAATTTTTAGGGCATTCATACTCCGACGACAGGATTCCAAATAATGCGTGTGCTAATACCCACCGAAAGTGCAAAAAATCAAGAATTTGGGTTTGTGGCTCATAAATGCAAAATGAAGCGACTTCAACAATAACGAATTCATGGGTATTCATCACCAGCCTCTTTGTCATGGACATGTCAATTTTTAGGGCATTCAAACTCCGACGACAGGATTCCAAATAACTCGTGTGCTAATACCCACCGAAAGTGCAAAAAATCATGAATTTGGGTTTGTGGCTCATAAATGCAATATGAAGCGAATTCAACAATAACGAAGTCATGGGTATTCATCCCAAGCCTGTTTGTGATGGACATGTTAATTTTTAGGGCATTCACACTCCGACGACAGGATTCCCAATAACCCGTGTGCTAATACCTACCGAAACTGAAAAAAATCATGAATTTGGGTTTCTGGCTCATAAATGCAAAATGAAGCGAGTTCAACATTAACGAAGTCATGGGTATTCATCACCAGCCTGTTTGTGATGGATATGTCGATTATCAGGGCATTCACACTCCGACGACAGGATTCCAAATAACCCGTGTGCTAATACCCTCCGAAAGTGCAAAAAATCACGAATTTGGGTTTGTGGCTCATAAATGCAAAATGAAGCGAGTTCAACAATAACGAAGTTATGGGTATTCATCACCAGCCTCTTTGTGATGGACATGTCAATTTTTAGGGTATTCAAACTCCGACGACAGGATTCCCAATAACCCGTGTGCATTAACCCACCGAAAGTGAAAAAAATCATGAATTTGGGTTTATGGCTCATAAATGCAAAATGAAGCGAGTTCAACAATAACGAATTCATGGGTATTCATCACCGGCCTATTTGTGATGGACATGTCGATTTTTAGGGCATTCATACTCCGACGACAGGATTCCAAATAACTCGTGTGCTAATACCATCCGAAAGTGCCAAAAATCATGAATTTGGGTTTGTGCCTCATAAATGCAATATGAAGCGAGTTCAACAACAACAAAGTCATGGGTATTCATCACCAGCCTGTTTGTGATGGACATGTCAATTTTTAGGGTATTCAAACTCCGACGACAGGATTCCCAATAACCCGTGTGCATTAACCCACCGAAAGTGAAAAAAATCATGAATTTGGGTTTGTGGCTCATAAATGCAAAATGAAGCGAGTTCAACAATAAAGAATTCATGGGTATTCATCACCAGCCTGTTTGTCATGGACATGTCAATTTTTAGGGCATTCAAACTCCGACGACAGGATTCCAAATAACTCGTGTGCTAATACACACCGAAACTGCAAAAAATCATGAATTTGGGTTTCTGGCTCATAAATGCAAAATGAAGCGAGTTCAACAATAACGAAGTCATGGGTATTCATCACCAGCCTGTTTGTGATGGACATGTCGATTTTTAGGGCATTCACACTCCGACGACAGGATTCCAAATAACTCGTGTGCTAATACCCACCGAAAGTGCAAAAAATCATGAATTTGGGTTTGTGGCTCATAAATGCAATATGAAGCGAGTTCAACAATAACGAAGTCATGGGTATTCATCACCAGCCTGTTTGTGATGGACATGTCAATTTTAGGGCATTCAAACTCCGACGACAGGATTCCAAATAACTCGTGTGCTAATACCCACCGAAAGTGCAAAAAATCATGAATTTGGGTTTGTGGCTCATAAATGCAATATGAAGCGAATTCAACAATAACGAAGTCATGGGTATTCATCCCAAGCCTGTTTGTGATGGACATGTTGATTTTTAGGGCATTCACACTCCGACGACAGGATTCCCAATAACCCGTGTGCTAATACCCTCCGAAAGTGCAAAAAATCACGAATTTGGGTTTGTGGCTCATAAATGCAAAATGAAGCGAGTTCAACAATAACGAAGTCACGGGTATTCATCACCAGCCTGTTTGTGATGGACATGTCAATTTTTAGGGCATTCATACTCCGACGACAGGATTCCAAATAATGCGTGTGCTAATACCCACCGAAAGTGCCAAAAATCAAGAATTTGGGTTTGTGGCTCATAAATGCAAAATGAAGCGACTTCAACAATAACGAATTCATGGGTATTCATCACCAGCCTGTTTGTCTATGGACATGTCAATTTTTAGGGCATTCAAACTCCGACGACAGGATTCCAAATAACTCGTGTGCTAATACCCACCGCAAGTGCAAAAAATCATGAATTTGGGTTTATGGCTCATAAATGCAATATGAAGCGAATTCAACAATAACGAAGTCATGGGTATTCATCCCAAGCCTGTTTGTGATGGACATGTTGATTTTTAGGGCATTCAAACTCCGACGACAGGATTCCAAATAACTCGTGTGCTAATACCCACCGAAAGTGCAAAAAATCATGAATTTGGGTTTGTGGCTCATAAATGCAATATGAAGCGAATTCAACAATAACGAAGTCATGGGTATTCATCACCAGCCTGTTTGTGATGGACATGTCGATTTTTAGGGCATTCACACTCCGACGACAGGATTCCCAATAACCCGTGTGCTAATACCCACCGAAAGTGCAAAAAATCATGAATTTGGGTTTGTGGCTCATAAATGCAAAATGAAGCGAGTTCAACAATAACGAAGTCATGGGTATTCATCCCAAGCCTGTTTGTGATGGACATGTTGATTTTTAGGGCATTCACACTCCGACGACAGGATTCCCAATAACCCGTGTGCTAATACCCTACCGAAAGTGCAAAAAATCACGAATTTGGGTTTGTGGCTCATAAATGCAAAATGAAGCGAGTTCAACAATAACGAAGTCACTGGGTATTCATCACCAGCCTGTTTGTGATGGACATGTCAATTTTTAGGGCATTCATACTCCGACGACAGGATTCCAAATAATGCGTGTGCTAATACCCACCGAAAGTGCCAAAAATCAAGAATTTGGGTTTGTGGCTCATAAATGCAAAATGAAGCGACTTCAACAATAACGAATTCATGGGTATTCATCACCAGCCTGTTTGTCATGGACATGTCAATTTTTAGGGCATTCAAACTCCGACGACAGGATTCCAAATAACTCGTGTGCTAATACCCACCGAAAGTGCAAAAAATCATGAATTTGGGTTTGTGGCTCATAAATGCAATATGAAGCGAATTCAACAATAACGAAGTCATGGGTATTCATCCCAAGCCTGTTTGTGATGGACATGTTGATTTTTAGGGCATTCAAACTCCGACGACAGGATTCCAAATAACTCGTGTGCTAATACCCACCGAAAGTGCAAAAAATCATGAATTTGGGTTTGTGGCTCATAAATGCAATATGAAGCGAATTCAACAATAACGAAGTCATGGGTATTCATCACAAGCCTGTTTGTGATGGACATGTTGATTTTTAGGGCATTCACACTCCGACGACAGGATTCCCAATAACCCGTGTGCTAATACCCTCCGAAAGTGCAAAAAATCACGAATTTGGGTTTGTGGCTCATAAATGCAAAATGAAGCGACTTCAACAATAACGAAGTCATGGGTATTCATCACCAGCCTGTTTGTGATGGACATGTCAATTTTTAGGGCATTCAAACTCCGACGACAGGATTCCAAATAACTCGTGTGCTAATACCCACCGAAAGTGCAAAAAATCATGAATTTGGGTTTGTGGCTCATAAATGCAATATGAAGCGAATTCAACAATAACGAAGTCATGGGTATTCATCCCAAGCCTGTTTGTGATGGACATGTTGATTTTTAGGGCATTCAAACTCCGACGACAGGATTCCAAATAACTCGTGTGCTAATACCCACCGAAAGTGCAAAAAATCATGAATTTGGGTTTGTGGCTCATAAATGCAATATGAAGCGAATTCAACAATAACGAAGTCATGGGTATTCATCACAAGCCTGTTTGTGATGGACATGTTGATTTTTAGGGCATTCACACTCCGACGACAGGATTCCCAATAACCCGTGTGCTAATACCCACCGAAAGTGCAAAAAATCATGAATTTGGGTTTGTGGCTCATAAATGCAATATGAAGCGAATTCAACAATAACGAAGTCATGGGTATTCATCCCAAGCCTGTTTGTGATGGACATGTTGATTTTTAGGGCATTCACACTCCGACGACAGGATTCCCAATAACCCGTGTGCTAATACCCTCCGAAAGTGCAAAAAATCACGAATTTGGGTTTGTGGCTCATAAATGCAAAATGAAGCGAGTTCAACAATAACGAAGTCACGGGTATTCATCACCAGCCTGTTTGTGATGGACATGTCAATTTTTAGGGCATTCATACTCCGACGACAGGATTCCAAATAATGCGTGTGCTAATACCCACCGAAAGTGCCAAAAATCAAGAATTTGGGTTTGTGGCTCATAAATGCAAAATGAAGCGACTTCAACAATAACGAATTCATGGGTATTCATCACCAGCCTGTTTGTCATGGACATGTCAATTTTTAGGGCATTCAAACTCCGACGACAGGATTCCAAATAACTCGTGTGCTAATACCCACCGAAAGTGCAAAAAATCATGAATTTGGGTTTGTGGCTCATAAATGCAATATGAAGCGAATTCAACAATAACGAAGTCATGGGTATTCATCCCAAGCCTGTTTGTGATGGACATGTTGATTTTTAGGGCATTCAAACTCCGACGACAGGATTCCAAATAACTCGTGTGCTAATACCCACCGAAAGTGCAAAAAATCATGAATTTGGGTTTGTGGCTCATAAATGCAATATGAAGCGAATTCAACAATAACGAAGTCATGGGTATTCATCACAAGCCTGTTTGTGATGGACATGTTGATTTTTAGGGCATTCACACTCCGACGACAGGATTCCCAATAACCCGTGTGCTAATACCCTCCGAAAGTGCAAAAAATCACGAATTTGGGTTTGTGGCTCATAAATGCAAAATGAAGCGAGTTCAACAATAACGAAGTCACGGGTATTCATCACCAACCTGTTTGTGATGGACATGTCAATTTTTAGGGCATTCATACTCCGACGACAGGATTCCAAATAATGCGTGTGCTAATACCCACCGAAAGTGCAAAAAATCAAGAATTTGGGTTTGTGGCTCATAAATGCAAAATGAAGCGACTTCAACAATAACGAATTCATGGGTATTCATCACCAGCCTCTTTGTCATGGACATGTCAATTTTTAGGGCATTCAAACTCCGACGACAGGATTCCAAATAACTCGTGTGCTAATACCCACCGAAAGTGCAAAAAATCATGAATTTGGGTTTGTGGCTCATAAATGCAATATGAAGCGAATTCAACAATAACGAAGTCATGGGTATTCATCCCAAGCCTGTTTGTGATGGACATGTTAATTTTTAGGGCATTCACACTCCGACGACAGGATTCCCAATAACCCGTGTGCTAATACCTACCGAAACTGAAAAAAATCATGAATTTGGGTTTCTGGCTCATAAATGCAAAATGAAGCGAGTTCAACATTAACGAAGTCATGGGTATTCATCACCAGCCTGTTTGTGATGGATATGTCGATTATCAGGGCATTCACACTCCGACGACAGGATTCCAAATAACCCGTGTGCTAATACCCTCCGAAAGTGCAAAAAATCACGAATTTGGGTTTGTGGCTCATAAATGCAAAATGAAGCGAGTTCAACAATAACGAAGTTATGGGTATTCATCACCAGCCTCTTTGTGATGGACATGTCAATTTTTAGGGTAATCAAACTCCGACGACAGGATTCCCAATAACCCGTGTGCATTAACCCACCGAAAGTGAAAAAAATCATGAATTTGGGTTTATGGCTCATAAATGCAAAATGAAGCGAGTTCAACAATAACGAATTCATGGGTATTCATCACCAGCCTATTTGTGATGGACATGTCGATTTTTAGGGCATTCACACTCCGACGACAGGATTCCCAATAACCCGTGTGCTAATACCCTCCGAAAGTGCAAAAAATCACGAATTTGGGTTTGTGGCTCATAAATGCAAAATGAAGCGAGTTCAACAATAACGAAGTCACGGGTATTCATCACCAGCCTGTTTGTGATGGACATGTCAATTTTTAGGGCATTCATACTCCGACGACAGGATTCCAAATAACTGCGTGTGCTAATACCCACCGAAAGTGCCAAAAAATCAAGAATTTGGGTTTGTGGCTCATAAATGCAAAATGAAGCGACTTCAACAATAACGAATTCATGGGTATTCATCACCAGCCTGTTTGTCTTGGACATGTCAATTTTTAGGGCATTCAAACTCCGACGACAGGATTCCAAATAACTCGTGTGCTAATACCCACCGAAAGTGCAAAAAATCATGAATTTGGGTTTATGGCTCATAAATGCAATATGAAGCGAATTCAACAATAACGAAGTCATGGGTATTCATCCCAAGCCTGTTTGTGATGGACATGTTGATTTTTAGGGCATTCAAACTCCGACGACAGGATTCCAAATAACTCGTGTGCTAATACCCACCGAAAGTGCAAAAAATCATGAATTTGGGTTTGTGGCTCATAAATGCAATATGAAGCGAATTCAACAATAACGAAGTCATAGGTATTCATCACAAGCCTGTTTGTGATGGACATGTTGATTTTTAGGGCATTCACACTCCGACGACAGGATTCCCAATAACCCGTGTGCTAATACCCTCCGAAAGTGCAAAAAATCACGAATTTGGGTTTGTGGCTCATAAATGCAAAATGAAGCGAGTTCAACAATAACGAAGTCATGGGTATTCATCACCAGCCTGTTTGTGATGGACATGTCAATTTTTAGGGCATTCATACTCCGACGACAGGATTCCAAATAACTGCGTGTGCTAATACCCACCGAAAGTGCAAAAAATCAAGAATTTGGGTTTGTGGCTCATAAATGCAAAATGAAGCGACTTCAACAATAACAAATTCATGGGTATTCATCACCAGCCTCTTTGTCATGGACATGTCAATTTTTAGGGCATTGAAACTCCGACGACAGGATTCCAAATAACTCGTGTGCTAATACCCACCGAAAGTGCAAAAAATCATGAATTTGGGTTTGTGGCTCATAAATGCAATATGAAGCGAATTCAACAATAACGAAGTCATGGGTATTCATCCCAAGCCTGTTTGTGATGGACATGTTAGATTTTTAGGGCATTCACACTCCGACGACAGGATTCCCAATAACCCGTGTGCTAATACCTACCGAAAGTGAAAAAAATCATGAATTTGGGTTTCTGGCTCATAAATGCAAAATGAAGCGAGTTCAACAATTAACGAAGTCATGGGTATTCATCACCAGCCTGTTTGTGATGGATATGTCGATTATCAGGGCATTCACACTCCGACGACAGGATTCCAAATAACCCGTGTGCTAATACCCTCCGAAAGTGCAAAAAATCACGAATTTGGGTTTGTGGCTCATAAATGCAAAATGAAGCGAGTTCAACAATAACGAAGTTATGGGTATTCATCACCAGCCTCTTTGTGATGGACATGTCAATTTTTAGGGTAATTCAAACTCCGACGACAGGATTCCCAATAACCCGTGTGCAAATACCCACCGAAAGTGAAAAAAATCATGAATTTGGGTTTGTGGCTCATAAATGCAAAATGAAGCGAGTTCAACAATAACGAAATCATGGGTATTCATCACCGGCCTATTTGTGATGGACATGTCTATTTTTAGGGCATTCATACTCCGACGACAGGATTCCAAATAACTCGTGTGCTAATACCATCCGAAAGTGCAAAAAATCATGAATTTGGGTTTGTGGCTCATAAATGCAATATGAAGCGAGTTCAACAACAACAAAGTCATGGGTATTCATCACCAGCCTGTTTGTGATGGACATGTCAATTTTTAGGGTATTCAAACTCCGACGACAGGATTCCCAATAACCCGTGTGCATATTAACCCACCGAAAGTGAAAAAAATCGTGAATTTGGGTTTGTGGCTCATAAATGCAAAATGAAGCGAGTTCAACAATAAAGAATTCATGGGTATTCATCCCAAGCCTGTTTGTGATGGACATGTTAATTTTTAGGGCATTCACACTCCGACGACAGGATTCCCAATAACCCGTGTGCTAATACCTACCGAAACTGAAAAAAATCATGAATTTGGGTTTCTGGCTCATAAATGCAAAATGAAGCGAGTTCAACAATAACGAAGTCATGGGTATTCATCACCAGCCTGTTTGTGATGGATATGTCGATTATCAGGGCATTCACACTCCGACGACAGGATTCCAAATAACCCGTGTGCTAATACCCTCCGAAAGTGCAAAAAATCACGAATTTGGGTTTGTGGCTCATAAATGCAAAATGAAGCGAGTTCAACAATAACGAAGTTATGGGTATTCATCACCAGCCTGTTTGTGATGGACATGTCAATTTTTAGGGCATTCAAACTCCGACGACAGGATTCCAAATAACTCGTGTGCTAATACCCACCGAAAGTGCAAAAAATCATGAATTTGGGTTTATGGCTCATAAATGCAAAATGAAGCGAGTTCAACAATAACGAAGTCATGGGTATTCATCACCAGCCTGTTTGTGATGGACATGTCGATTTTTAGGGCATTCACACTCCGACGACAGGATTCCCAATAACCCGTGTGCTAATACCCTCCGAAAGTGCAAAAAATCACGAATTTGGGTTTGTGGCTCATAAATGCAAAATGAAGCGAGTTCAACAATAACGAAGTCACGGGTATTCATCACCAGCCTGTTTGTGATGGACATGTCAATTTTTAGGGCATTCATACTCCGACGACAGGATTCCAAATAACTGCGTGTGCTAATACCCACCGAAAGTGCAAAAAATCAATGAATTTGGGTTTGTGGCTCATAAATGCAAAATGAAGCGACTTCAACAATAACGAATTCATGGGTATTCATCACCAGCCTGTTTGTCTTGGACATGTCAATTTTTAGGGCATTCAAACTCCGACGACAGGATTCCAAATAACTCGTGTGCTAATACCCACCGCAAGTGCAAAAAATCATGAATTTGGGTTTATGGCTCATAAATGCAATATGAAGCGAATTCAACAATAACGAAGTCATGGGTATTCATCCCAAGCCTGTTTGTGATGGACATGTTGATTTTTAGGGCATTCAAACTCCGACGACAGGATTCCAAATAACTCGTGTGCTAATACCCACCGAAAGTGCAAAAAATCATGAATTTGGGTTTGTGGCTCATAAATGCAATATGAAGCGAATTCAACAATAACGAAGTCATAGGTATTCATCACAAGCCTGTTTGTGATGGACATGTTGATTTTTAGGGCATTCACACTCCGACGACAGGATTCCCAATAACCCGTGTGCTAATACCCTCCGAAAGTGCAAAAAATCACGAATTTGGGTTTGTGGCTCATAAATGCAAAATGAAGCGAGTTCAACAATAACGAAGTCACGGGTATTCATCACCAAGCCTGTTTGTGATGGACATGTCAATTTTTAGGGCATTCATACTCCGACGACAGGATTCCAAATAACTGCGTGTGCTAATACCCACCGAAAGTGCAAAAAATCAAGAATTTGGGTTTGTGGCTCATAAATGCAAAATGAAGCGACTTCAACAATAACAAATTCATGGGTATTCATCACCAGCCTCTTTGTCATGGACATGTCAATTTTTAGGGCATTCAAACTCCGACGACAGGATTCCAAATAACTCGTGTGCTAATACCCACCTAAAGTGCAAAAAATCATGAATTTGGGTTTGTGGCTCATAAATGCAATATGAAGCGAATTCAACAATAACGAAGTCATGGGTATTCATCCCAAGCCTGTTTGTGATGGACATGTTAATTTTTAGGGCATTCACACTCCGACGACAGGATTCCCAATAACCCGTGTGCTAATACCCTACCGAAAGTGAAAAAAATCATGAATTTGGGTTTCTGGCTCATAAATGCAAAATGAAGCGAGTTCAACAATTAACGAAGTCATGGGTATTCATCACCAGCCTGTTTGTGATGGACTATGTCGATTTATCAGGGCATTCACACTCCGACGACAGGATTCCAAATAACCCGTGTGCTAATACCCTCCGAAAGTGCAAAAAATCACGAATTTGGGTTTGTGGCTCATAAATGCAAAATGAAGCGAGTTCAACAATAACGAAGTTCATGGGTATTCATCACCAGCCTCTTTGTGATGGACATGTCAATTTTTAGGGTAATCAAACTCCGACGACAGGATTCCCAATAACCCGTGTGCATTAACCCACCGAAAGTGAAAAAAATCATGAATTTGGGTTTATGGCTCATAAATGCAAATGAAGCGAGTTCAACAATAACGAATTCATGGGTATTCATCACCAGCCTATTTGTGATGGACATGTCGATTTTTAGGGCATTCATACTCCGACGACAGGATTCCAAATAACTCGTGTGCTAATACCCATCCGAAAGTGCAAAAAATCATGAATTTGGGTTTGTGGCTCATAAATGCAATATGAAGCGAGTTCAACAACTAACGAAGTCATGGGTATTCATCACCAGCCTGTTTGTGATGGACATGTCAATTTTTAGGGCATTCAAACTCCGACGACAGGATTCCCAATAACCTCGTGTGCTAATACCCACCGAAAGTGCAAAAAATCATGAATTTGGGTTTGTGGCTCATAAATGCAAAATGAAGCGAGTTCAACAATAACGAATTCATGGGTATTCATCACCAGCCTGTTTGTCATGGACATGTCAATTTTTAGGGCATTCAAACTCCGACGACAGGATTCCAAATAACTCGTGTGCTAATACCCACCGAAAGTGCAAAAAATCATGAATTTGGGTTTCTGGCTCATAAATGCAAAATGAAGCGAGTTCAACAATAACGAAGTTATGGGTATTCATCACCAGCCTGTTTGTGATGGACATGTCGATTATTAGGGCATTCACACTCCGACGACAGGATTCCAAATAACTCGTGTTCTTATACCCACCGAAAGTGCAAAAAATCATGAATTTGATTTGTGGCTCATAAATGCAATATGAAGCGAGTTCACCAATAACAAAGTCATGGGTATTCATCACCATCCTGTGTGTGATGGACATGTCAATTTTCAGGGCATTCAAACTCCGACGACAGGATTCCAAATAACTCGTGTGTTAATACCCACCGAAAGTGCCAAAAGTCATGAATTTAGGTTTGTGGCTCATAAATGCAATATGAAGCAAATTCAACAATAACGAAGTCATGGGTATTCATCCCAAGCCTGTTTGTGATGGACATTTTGATTTTTAGGGCATTCAAACTCCCACGACAGGATTCCTAATAACTCGTGTGCCAATACCCACCGAAAGTGAAAAAAATCATGAATTTGGGTTTGTGGCTCATAAATGCAAAATGAAGCGAGTTCAACAATAACGTATTCATGGGTATTCATCACCAGCCTGTTTGTCATGGACATGTCAATTTTTAGGGCATTCAAACTTCGACGACAGGATTCCAAATAACTCGTGTCCTAATAATACCAACCGAAAATGAAAAAAATCATGAATTTGGGTTTCTGGCTCATAAAAGCAAAATCAGGCGAGTTCAACAATAACGAAGTCACGGGTATTCATCACCAGCCTGTTTGTGATGGATATGTCAATTTTTAGGGCATTCATACTCCGACGACAGGATTCCAAATAATGCGTGTGCTAATACCCACCGAAAGTGCCAAAAATCAAGAATTTGGGTTTGTGGCTCATAAATGCAATATGAAGCGAGTTCACCAATAACAAAGTCATGGGTATTCATCACCATCCTGTGTGTGATGGACATGTCAATTTTCCGGGCATTCAAACTCCGACGACAGGATTCCAAATAACTCGTGTGTTAATACCCACCGAAAGTGGCAAAAGTCATGAATTTAGGTTTGTGGCTCATAAATGCAATATGAAGAAAATTCAACAATAACGAAGTCATGGGTATTCATCCCAAGCCTGTTTGTGATGGACATTTTGATTTTTAGGGCATTCAAACTCCCACGACAGGATTCCTAATAACTCGTGTGCTAATACCCACCGAAAGTGAAAAAAATCATGAATTTGGGTTTGTGGCTCATAAATGCAAAATGAAGCGAGTTCAACAATAACGAATTCATGGGTATTCATCACCAGCCTGTTTGTCATGGACATGTCAATTTTTAGGGCATTCAAACTCCGACGACAGGATTCCAAATAACTCGTGTGCTAATACCCACCGAAAGTGAAAAAAATCATGAATTTGGGTTTCTGGCTCATAAATGCAAAATGAAGCGAGTTCAACAATAACGAAGTCACTGGGTATTCATCACCAGCCTGTTTGTGATGGACATGTCAATTTTTAGGGCATTCATACTCCGACGACAGGATTCCAAATAATGCGTGTGCTAATACCCACCGAAAGTGCCAAAAATCAAGAATTTGGGTTTGTGGCTCATAAATGCAAAATGAAGCGACTTCAACAATAACGAATTCATGGGTATTCATCACCAGCCTGTTTGTCATGGACATGTCAATTTTTAGGGCATTCAAACTCCGACGACAGGATTCCAAATAACTCGTGTGCTAATACCCACCGAAAGTGCAAAAAATCATGAATTTGGGTTTGTGGCTCATAAATGCAATATGAAGCGAATTCAACAATAACGAAGTCATGGGTATTCATCCCAAGCCTGTTTGTGATGGACATGTTGATTTTTAGGGCATTCACACTCCGACGACAGGATTCCCAATAACCCGTGTGCTAATACCTACCGAAACTGAAAAAAATCATGAATTTGGGTTTCTGGCTCATAAATGCAAAATGAAGCGAGTTCAACATTAACGAAGTCATGGGTATTCATCACCAGCCTGTTTGTGATGGATATGTCGATTATCAGGGCATTCACACTCCGACGACAGGATTCCAAATAACCCGTGTGCTAATACCCTCCGAAAGTGCAAAAAATCACGAATTTGGGTTTGTGGCTCATAAATGCAAAATGAAGCGAGTTCAACAATAACGAAGTTATGGGTATTCATCACCAGCCTCTTTGTGATGGACATGTCAATTTTTAGGGTATTCAAACTCCGACGACAGGATTCCCAATAACCCGTGTGCATTAACCCACCGAAAGTGAAAAAAATCATGAATTTGGGTTTGTGGCTCATAAATGCAATATGAAGCGAGTTCAACAACAACAAAGTCATGGGTATTCATCACCAACCTGTTTGTGATGGACATGTCAATTTTTAGGGTATTCAAACTCCGACGACAGGATTCCCAATAACCCGTGTGCATTATTAACCCACCGAAAGTGAAAAAAATCATGAATTTGGGTTTGTGGCTCATAAATGCAAAATGAAGCGAGTTCAACAATAACGAAGTCACGGGTATTCATCACCAGCCTGTTTCTGATGGACATGTCAATTTTTAGGGCATTCATACTCCGACGACAGGATTCCAAATAATGCGTGTGCTAATACCCACCGAAAGTGAAAAAAATCATGAATTTGGGTTTGTGGCTCATAAATGCAAAATGAAGCGAGTTCAACAATAACGAAGTCACGGGTATTCATCACCAGCCTGTTTGTGATGGACATGTCAATTTTTAGGGCATTCATACTCCGACGACAGGATTCCAAATAATGCGTGTGCTAATACCCACCGAAAGTGCCAAAAATCAAGAATTTGGGTTTGTGGCTCATAAATGCAATATGAAGCGAGTTCACCAATAACAAAGTCATGGGTATTCATCACCATCCTGTGTGTGATGGACATGTCAATTTTCAGGGCATTCAAACTCCGACGACAGGATTCCTAATAACTCGTGTGCCAATACCCACCGAAAGTGAAAAAAATCATGAATTTGGGTTTGTGGCTCATAAATGCAAAATGAAGCGAGTTCAACAATAACTGTGAGGACCCACAGCTGGGCGCTGACCATGCTGTGAACCTCTGGGTATCTGACCCCATAACTGACTGCTGTGGCATCTGCGCCCTGCTGACTAGTCATGACTACTGGAGGTATTGTATGAGCAAGAGACACAGACAATTCGATATACGCTGCAGCGGCTGGTATCGAACCCGTGACCTCTCCCCTTTTGTTCTCCCGAAGGAGACGACTTTCACCAGTTGAGCCAGTAGTCATGACTAGTCAGCAGGGCGCAGATGCCACAGCAGTCAGTTATGGGGTCAGATACCCAGAGGTTCACAGCATGGTCAGCGCCCAGCTGTGGGTCCTCACAAAAAAGGCGACTTTTTGTCGAGGATCCACAGTGATCTGCACTGTAGGTTGCCCCCTCTACTGACTGCTGTGGGTATCTGACCCTGCTGACTAGCTGACATGCATCTGCGCATGGACTACTGAGCTATTGTGGCAAGAAATCACAGACAATTCGCACACGCTGCAGCGCTTCGAACCCGTGACCTCAAGCCTTTTGTCCTCCCGAAGGAAGCGCCTCTTACCAGTTGAGCTGCAGCTTTGTCACGCCCCGAACCTGGGCCTGGACGTAACACGGCACCCGGTGCCTGACTGTATGTGACCGAGCGAACCAACTGGCTGGCTGAATCAACATGTGATACCAAAACATAACTAATTTATAAAATAAAACTAACACAGACTGATTAACTAAAAGTCTCACTGAAATATCATAATGCGGAAATACTTAGACAATCTGAAATATATCTGACAGTAGCCGGCATGGCTAAACCAAAACGATTGAACAACTGCCAACAAGGCTAACATAATAAATATCTGACTGTCTGGGCTGTGTTTATGAAGCCTCTAAGAGTACTGAATGATAGAGCTGTCTATAAACTGAAATAACTGGATAGCTGACAATGCCCCGAAGGAAGGTGGGGCTCACCAGTAGCTGATACTTGCACTCCTAATTAGCTGGGTCGTCAACCTGTGTATCGTTACCTGCATCGTGAGATGCAGGCCCCCAAGAAATAAAAAGGGACATCAGTACATTTGAATTGTACTGGTATGTAAAGCAACTGAAGCAATAAAATACTGGAACTGAAACTGAAAACTGAAAACTGAAACTGAACTAAACAGGAAAGCAAGAAGCTGAAGTACTCCCTGTTCTGGATGAAGAATCACCTGTAAAACTGTAAATATAACTGTGGCCTGGGGCCCAAATAATGTGCACAAAAACTGTGGCCTCTGGCCCAAGCAATACGTATGCATAAACTGTGGCCTAGGGCCCAAAAGTACAGATACAGGTGTTCAACATTGATATTTTACAAAACTGAGACTGGCTATAGCTGATAGCATGATATCTGTTTCTGATTCTGGGACTCTTGCAGTTAACTGGTTATACACTGACTGAGACTCATGTGATAATAATGCATACGTCTATAAGGATTACATGCTGGGTTCATGATGTTCAAAGTGACAACCATGAACGAATTCTGTAACTGCAACCCTAGAAGATAACAGTTCTATATCATTTCATGAAACTAGAGTTAACTATATTCTGAGTCAAATTTCTAACAAGTATGAAGAATGAGGCGTAGGGAGAATCATGAACATTCCCTAACGTAGATAGTTAGCCTCACATACCTCAATTCCAGCCTTTGAGCGTAATACAATGTTCGTCAACCCTCTCAACTTTGATCTATATCAATACAAGTCAAAGGGATTCTATATTAGCAATAATATTCATGCTTTGGTCATCTAAGCATTTTATCAAACACTTGGTGGGCATGAAGCTCCACAACCTTCATTAATGGTGTTTTCTTCACCCAATCCCATTCTATTACTTCTAGATGATTCTACAATCTCAATTAGATGTAATTAACATCATTCTTCATCACTCATATGAATACAACAAATCCCAAGTCAACAATCCAACAACCCTAGCATAGTTCATATAATTCCCTTCATCAAACCCAATTATTATTCTCCCAAGAATACATCAACACTTTAATCATCATGAGAAAGTCATGAAACTTACCTTAGATAGTGGTTGAACAAGTCTTGAGTGGAGTTACTCCTTTAGCACCAAAACCCTACTTCACTTCCCTTGGGTTTTCTTGAATTAGATGAACTTTGGCTAGGTTTCATACATTTGGGTTCATGGATTTGGTGTTATTGATCATGGATTTCCCTTGAATTTTCTTGTGGATGAAATGTTGAGAGGGTTCTAGAGGGTTTTCGGACCAAAAATGGTGAGAAAATGGGTTAAAAACGAAGTTGGGTCTATATATAATTGTCCAGAAGGTTCGGAACTGGCACAACATGCGACACCATATGCGAGTCGCATGTCGAACATGCGAGTCGCATGTTGTGTCGCAAATCATGCCAGCAGCCTAACTCTCACTGGCACAACATGCGACACCAAATGCGAGTCGCATGTTGAACATGCGACACCAAATGCGAGTCGCATGTTGAACATGCGAGTCGCATGTTGCGCCAGAACGTGATGAACTATCTGCGGTAAAATGGCCATAACTTTTGATCCCGATATGCTGTGAGGGCCCACGACCTATGGTTGGAAAGCTCTTTCAATTATCTACAACTTTCATCCTGTGGTGTTTTTCCCAAATTCCAACTTTATAATAGCGTTTTGGCCCCTTCAAATCAGAACATCCGAAAACGTTTTCCTTAACTCGCCCTTTTGGATGGCTTATGCCCATATTTGGCTTATGGGTCTTTCTTGAAACTTACTTAACACTTCATTACCAATATAAGGGACATTATAACTCTTCTCCAAAATTTCATTAAGCCATCATTAATTCGATACTCGAAATCCTTTCCCGATACACAACATATACCTTGCTTTCCTTAACAACTTTTGTCTCCTACCTCCAATATCTTTGAAACCTCATTTAGAATCATTAAATATTATTCCTTACTTATCGAAACATCATATGCATCATGCCCTTCGTCAGTCAATTCACTGTGCATGAACAGACAAAGTGACGAGGTGTTACAATATCTCCCCCTTGGGATCATTCGTCCTCGAATGATAACCATTCGGGATTCTACAAAAATTTCGCCAGAGTTTCCCCTGTAATAAGGCACTACCCACCTGTCACAACAACCCATAATATCATTGCCTCACAAGTCTACATCACAATAGCATTATAAATTGGCCACACACGACCAAAACATGAAAAGAAAGCTTACATACCTCAAAATCTTGGCGCTTCATCATAAATCTCTTCTGCGGGCTGAAACAAGTGCGGGTACCTGGATTTCATATCCTCCTCGGCTTCCCATGTAGCTTCCTCAACTTTCTGACTCCTCCACAGGACTTTCACTGAGGCTACTTCCTTAGTTCTCAACTTGCGAACTTGACGATCAAGAATGGCTACGGGGATCTCCTCATAGGTGAGGCCATCCTTAACTGTTATAGTATTTGCAGGAATAACCAACGAAGGGTCTCCCACACACTTCTTCAACATGGACACATGAAACACGGGATGTACAGCAGCCAAATGTTGTGGCAACTCAAGTTCATAAGCTACTAGACCGACCCTTCGAAAAATTCTGTAAGGTCCAATATATCTGGGACTGAGCTTCCCTTTCTTGCCAAATCGCATAACACCCTTCATAGGTGACACTTTAAGGTACACCCAATCGTCAACTGAAAATTCTAAGTCCCTTCGCCTCACATCTGCGTAAGACTTCTGGCGACTCTGAGCCGTTTTCAAACGCTCCTGTATTAACTTGACTTTCTCCATAGCCTGATAAACCAAATCTGGTCCTAACAACTCTGCTTCACCAAATTCGAACCAACCGATTGGTGATCTGCACCTCCGCCCATACAGAGTCTCAAATGGTGCCATCCCAATTACCTTGAAATCAAGGACACAAGCTTACTGAATTGAATGAATACAAGATTACTAAACTGCTGAGATACTAAACTGAATGTCTATTGTACTGACTGAAGACTGGGTTGACTGAATACTGGATTAGCTAAATACTGAGCTGACTGAATACTGGATTAGCTGAATACTGAGCTGACTGAATACTGAATTATCTGAATACTGGATTAGCTAAATACTGGATTGATATCTAAGTATTGAACTAACATGAATATTATAACATGAGATCTAAATAGCGTATCTGTCTGACCATTTGTCTGAGGATGAAAAGCTGTGCTAAGGTTCACCTTGGTACCCAATCCTTTCTGAAAGGATTTTTTTTTTTTTTGAAGTTCGCTGTGAACTGAGCACCATAATCTTAAATAATGGACACTAGGATCCCATACAATCCGGCAATTTCGTTAACACATGGCTTGGCATAATCTTCTGTTCAATCTGTGGTCTTAACTGGCAAGAAGTGCGCTGACTTCGTAAGTCTGTCCACAATCACCCGAATTAAATCATGCCTCCTAGCTGAACGAGGTAGACCTAGAATGGTGAGCTTCTGATATAATTAGCTCTTTTAGTCTATCTACATCTGGAACGCATAATCTGCCTCAGTATCTCAAGGTACCATTATCTCCCCCTTGTTCAAAAGCTAAGGCTTTCTATTCGTGAATCCCCTCTTTCATCTGTAGCAAGTAGGAATCACCAAACCAATTCTCTCTAACTTCGATGACTAAGGAGGAATAAGCCACGTTCTGGGCAACAACTCCACCCACTTCGGAGTTCGAAAGTCGAATTCCTATCTTGGATAATCGGTGAACTTCTTTCACCATAATTCTCTTGTTTGCCTAAATTATGGGCCATACTTCCCATACTTGATTTTTTTTTTTTTTTTTTTGGAGATACTTCCTAAAATACTCATAGGTACTGTTGTGTGCTAAGTCTTTCACTAGCCCCTTAAAGATTAGAGTCTTGTACAATGGCACTACCCTTTTGACACATAGTTAGGCATGATCTTATAGCTTTTCTGTGATCGCCTAATCGATAGTAATTGAACTTGAAACGATTCGTCCAACAATTATTCTATTCATTTCGGGTTAGGCATATTCCCTATGGAGACTATCTCATTATGCCAACCTAACTGAATTAAGGTTCTTCATATCTCATACTAATCCTTCGGGTCTTCAATTATCTCACTGGACTTACTAGCGATTTATGCATCTCCCCCTTAGACCAAGGCTAACGTCTTATACTTACAAATTCTTCTCTTTTGATGGGATCCAATCAACCTTACTTATCTTCTGTAATTCCTTTGTACTCTACAAAACTGACGACCTTTTTTTTTTTACTCACATTCTGAGCAATTTCTCATAGGGAAAAACTAAATTTACTTACATGAACAGGTTGCTCCTGTATTCATAACTGGTATACTCCATCTTAACGACTTAACTCTGCTCACACTGTAAATCTTAGGACAAACCCTTTTTGACAACTCTTAAAGGTTATTCTTCTGTAGTTTGCTGTCTTACGACTTAGCTGATTTCTTCTTCCATTAATCATTCGACTCTAAAATTAACTTAAGCCCTTGGTTTCTAACACACATATTCGGACGTATCTGAACTGTCACCCACTCAAGGTGTTCATCTGAATAGGAAATCAAATCATATTTCTAATAGTTCTGCTGAAATTGCTAATGCGTTGTATCTACTCAAAACTTACTTACTATTTTTCTGTTAATCACCTGCTAGCTTCATATTTTCTTATTCTGCTCTCAATAACCTAAGTTATTTCTAACTCTCCCTCATCATCTGATGCTATTCTATGGCTGTATACTATCTTTTCTGAACTATGGATCACACTTAAGAAACCTTTATCTATCTTATACGAAAGATACCCAAGCTTTCTATACACTTCAAAGTCATATCAGACTATACCCATCTGGAATAAACACTTACTCACATAGCTTAAGAGAGGACTGTCACATCTCCTTATCTCATAATAATAATTACTTCTGAATTAACTTACAACCGTCATACTCTCTAACTCTGATCTGACTAAAACCTAAACAAACTAAAATCATTCATATTCGTCACAACTCTTCCTCCTTGGTATTCTTGTCTCAATCATACTATTACTTCTTTTACATATAAACTCGTCGTAATTTATCCCTGCTTATCAATTCAGTCGATACCTCAATATAATACTCCATTAAGATTGGCCAGCCTTTTCCATATCATCACTTAGTATCACAAGTCCTTCCGAATTATCCTAGCATTACTTTTTTTACCATATCGATATTGACCTTATAATTACTATTACTATTAATTTTACAATTAACTTTATTTCTCGAAGTCAGACTTGCAACTTGGTCAAATCCTATCATTACTGTTGACAAGACCTTTCAAGACATACTACGAACTTATATCTTATTCTCATTCTATTTCTAGGAAAATTTTGGCAGAGTTCCTCTGTCATTTCTTACTATCCCAAAACCTGCACGCAGGAAATACCAACAATGCCTCACAAGGCCAACTATATATACATATATATCATATCATATCATATCATAGCCACACAGGGCTCCCAATTTCAACAACAGTATAAAAAATGATGAACTTACCTCATATGTCCAAACTCAAACTGTACCTGTTACACTTTCCTGTTTATTTTCCCTTTCAATCTTTAACTGCAGATGGAGTGGGTCCTGATGACCTCCGGTAGAAAACTGTCTGCCACCACTTCCTTGAGATCCTTCATGATTTACGTTTCCTGCAGACTTAGCTCCTTTTCTAATTTCTCTAATATCCTCTCCCTGTGGTATTCCATTCTCCTTTCTCAAGAACATCATTATTCATGCAACATACCATTCTTTCTACTACACCCCTTCTCAGGGCATCTTACATTGTATTCCACTTTCAATAGCACTTGAAGTCTGTCATTCGATTACCAGTAAGTACTACACAATTGTACCCTCTATGGGTGAACATCCTTACTTGGACCTTGAATTACCTGTCTGTCTCCTACGCATTCGAAACGTACGTAATTCGATAGGAAGAGAAGTTACTTATCCTCTCTAAGCTTCATGGCACGATCTAGAGTAGAAAGAAATGAGACAAATCCTGAATGTCTTGGTGGTCAACTGTTTATATGTGTGGGGCCCTCACACATATAAAAGAGACCCCACTAGGACACGGCTTCATAGACTCCCTAAGACACTTGAACCTAGGCTCTGATACCAAGCTTTGTCACGCCCCGAACCTGGGCCTGGACGTAACACGGCACCCGGTGCCTGACTGTATGTGACCGAGCGAACCAACTGGCTGGCTGAATCAACATGTGATACCAAAACATAACTAATTTATAAAATAAAACTAACACATGACTGATTAACTAAAAGTCTCACTGAAATATCATAATGCGGAAATACTTAGACAATCTGAAATATATCTGACAGTAGCCGGCATGGCTAAACCAAAACGATTGAACAACTGCCAACAAGGCTAACATAATAAATATCTGACTGTCTGGGCTGTGTCTATGAAGCCTCTAAGAGTACTGAATGATAGAGCTGTCTATAAACTGAAATAACTGGATAGCTGACAATGCCCCGAAGGAAGGTGGGGCTCACCAGTAGCTGATACTTGCACTCCTAATTAGCTGGGTCGTCAACCTGTGTATCGTTACCTGCATCGTGAGATGCAGGCCCCCAAGAAATAAAAAGGGACATCAGTACATTTGAATTGTACTGGTATGTAAAGCAACTGAAGCAATAAAATACTGGAACTGAAACTGAAAACTGAAAACTGAAACTGAACTAAACAGGAAAGCAAGAAGCTGAAGTACTCCCTGTTCTGGATGAAGAATCACCTGTAAAACTGTAAATATAACTGTGGCCTGGGGCCCAAATAATGTGCACAAAAACTGTGGCCTCTGGCCCAAGCAATACGTATGCATAAACTGTGGCCTAGGGCCCAAAAGTACAGATACAGGTGTTCAACATTGATATTTTACAAAACTGAGACTGGCTATAGCTGATAGCATGATATCTGTTTCTGATTCTGGGACTCTTGCAGTTAACTGGTTATACACTGACTGAGACTCATGTGATAATAATGCATACGTCTATAAGGATTACATGCTGGGTTCATGATGTTCAAAGTGACAACCATGAACGAATTCTGTAACTGCAACCCTAGAAGATAACAGTTCTATATCATTTCATGAAACTAGAGTTAACTATATTCTGAGTCAAATTTCTAACAAGTATGAAGAATGAGGCGTAGGGAGAATCATGAACATTCCCTAACGTAGATAGTTAGCCTCACATACCTCAATTCCAGCCTTTGAGCGTAATACAATGTTCGTCAACCCTCTCAACTTTGATCTATATCAATACAAGTCAAAGGGATTCTATATTAGCAATAATATTCATGCTTTGGTCATCTAAGCATTTTATCAAACACTTGGTGGGCATGAAGCTCCACAACCTTCATTAATGGTGTTTTCTTCACCCAATCCCATTCTATTACTTCTAGATGATTCTACAATCTCAATTAGATGTAATTAACATCATTCTTCATCACTCATATGAATACAACAAATCCCAAGTCAACAATCCAACAACCCTAGCATAGTTCATATAATTCCCTTCATCAAACCCAATTATTATTCTCCCAAGAATACATCAACACTTTAATCATCATGAGAAAGTCATGAAACTTACCTTAGATAGTGGTTGAACAAGTCTTGAGTGGAGTTACTCCTTTAGCACCAAAACCCTACTTCACTTCCCTTGGGTTTTCTTGAATTAGATGAACTTTGGCTAGGTTTCATACATTTGGGTTCATGGATTTGGTGTTATTGATCATGGATTTCCCTTGAATTTTCTTGTGGATGAAATGTTGAGAGGGTTCTAGAGGGTTTTCGGACCAAAAATGGTGAGAAAATGGGTTAAAAACGAAGTTGGGTCTATATATAATTGTCCAGAAGGTTCGGAACTGGCACAACATGCGACACCATATGCGAGTCGCATGTCGAACATGCGAGTCGCATGTTGTGTCGCAAATCATGCCAGCAGCCTAACTCTCACTGGCACAACATGCGACACCAAATGCGAGTCGCATGTTGAACATGCGACACCAAATGCGAGTCGCATGTTGAACATGCGAGTCGCATGTTGCGCCAGAACGTGATGAACTATCTGCGGTAAAATGGCCATAACTTTTGATCCCGATATGCTGTGAGGGCCCACGACCTATGGTTGGAAAGCTCTTTCAATTATCTACAACTTTCATCCTGTGGTGTTTTTCCCAAATTCCAACTTTATAATAGCGTTTTGGCCCCTTCAAATCAGAACATCCGAAAACGTTTTCCTTAACTCGCCCTTTTGGATGGCTTATGCCCATATTTGGCTTATGGGTCTTTCTTGAAACTTACTTAACACTTCATTACCAATATAAGGGACATTATAACTCTTCTCCAAAATTTCATTAAGCCATCATTAATTCGATACTCGAAATCCTTTCCCGATACACAACATATACCTTGCTTTCCTTAACAACTTTTGTCTCCTACCTCCAATATCTTTGAAACCTCATTTAGAATCATTAAATATTATTCCTTACTTATCGAAACATCATATGCATCATGCCCTTCGTCAGTCAATTCACTGTGCATGAACAGACAAAGTGACGAGGTGTTACAATAACGTATTCATGGGTATTCATCACCAGCCTGTTTGTCATGGACATGTCAATTTTTAGGGCATTCAAACTTCGACGACAGGATTCCAAATAACTCGTGTCCTAATACCAACCGAAAATGAAAAAAATCATGAATTTGGGTTTCTGGCTCAAAAAAGCAAAATCAGGCGAGTTCAACAATAACGAAGTCACGGGTATTCATCACCAGCCTGTTTGTGATGGACATGTCAATTTTTAGGGCATTCATACTCCGACGACAGGATTCCAAATAATGCGTGTGCTAATACCCACCGAAAGTGCAAAAAATCAAGAATTTGGGTTTGTGGCTCATAAATGCAAAATGAAGCGAGTTCAACAATAACGAATTCATGGGTATTCATCACCAGCCTGTTTGTCATGGACATGTCAATTTTTAGGGCATTCAAACTCCGACGACAGGATTCCAAATAACTCGTGTGCTAATACCCACCGAAAGTGCAAAAAATCATGAATTTGGGTTTGTGGCTCATAAATGCAATATGAAGCGAATTCAACAATAACGAAGTCATGGGTATTCATCCCAAGCCTGTTTGTGATGGACATGTTGATTTTTAGGGCATTCACACTCCGACGACAGGATTCCCAATAACCCGTGTGCTAATACCTACCGAAACTGAAAAAAATCATGAATTTGGGTTTCTGGCTCATAAATGCAAAATGAAGCGAGTTCAACATTAACGAAGTCATGGGTATTCATCACCAGCCTGTTTGTGATGGACATGTCAATTTTTAGGGTATTCAAACTCCGACGACAGGATTCCCAATAACCCGTGTGCTAATACCCACCGAAAGTGCAAAAAATCATGAATTTGGGTTTGTGGCTCATAAATGCAAAATGAAGCGAGTTCAACAATAACGAATTCATGGGTATTCATCACCAGCCTGTTTGTGATGGACATGTCGATTTTTAGGGCATTCAACTCCGACGACAGGATTCCAATAACCGTGTGCTAATACCCTCCGAAAGTGCAAAAAATCATGAATTTGGGTTTGTGGCTCATAAATGCAATATGAAGCGAGTTCAACAATAACGAAGTCATGGGTATTCATCACCAGCCTGTTTGTGATGGACATGTCAATTTTTAGGGTATTCAAACTCCGACGACAGGATTCCCAATAACCCGTGTGCATATACCCACCGAAAGTGAAAAAAATCATGAATTTGGGTTTGTGGCTCATAAATGCAAAATGAAGCGAGTTCAACAATAACGAAGTCATGGGTATTCATCACCAGCCTGTTTGTCATGGACATGTCAATTTTTAGGGCATTCAAACTCCGACGACAGGATTCCAAATAACTCGTGTGCTAATACCCACCGAAAGTGCAAAAAATCATGAATTTGGGTTTCTGGCTCATAAATGCAAAATGAAGCGAGTTCAACAATAACGAAGTCATGGGTATTCATCACCAGCCTGTTTGTGATGGACATGTCGATTTTTAGGGCATTCACACTCCGACGACAGGATTCCAAATAACTCGTGTGCTAATACCCACCGAAAGTGCAAAAAATCATGAATTTGGGTTTGTGGCTCATAAATGCAAAATGAAGCGAGTTCAACAATAACGAAGTCATGGGTATTCATCACCAGCCTGTTTGTGATGGACATGTCGATTTTTAGGGCATTCAAACTCCGACGACAGGATTCCAAATAACTCGTGTGCTAATACCCACCGAAAGTGAAAAAAATCATGAATTTGGGTTTGTGGCTCATAAATGCAAAATGAAGCGAGTTCAACAATAACGAAGTCATGGGTATTCATCACCAGCCTGTTTGTGATGGACATGTCAATTTTTAGGGCATTCAAACTCCGACGACAGGATTCCAAATAACTCGTGTGCTAATACCCACCGAAAGTGCAAAAAATCATGAATTTGGGTTTGTGGCTCATAAATGCAATATGAAGCGAGTTCAACAATAACGAAGTCATGGGTATTCATCACCAGCCTGTTTGTCGATGGACATGTCAATTTTAGGGCATTCAAACTCCGACGACAGGATTCCAAATAACTCGTGTGCTAATACCCACCGAAAGTGCAAAAAATCATGAATTTGGGTTTGTGGCTCATAAATGCAATATGAAGCGAGTTCAACAATAACGAAGTCATGGGTATTCATCACCAGCCTGTTTGTGATGGACATGTTGATTTTTAGGGCATTCAAACTCCGACGACAGGATTCCAATAACTCGTGTGCTAATACCCATCCGAAAGTGCAAAAAATCATGAATTTGGGTTTGTGGCTCATAAATGCAAAATGAAGCGAGTTCAACAGTAACGAAGTTATGGGTATTCATCACCAGCCTGTTTGTGATGGACATGTCAATTTTTAGGGCATTCAAACTCCGACGACAGGATTCCAAATAACTCGTGTGCTAATACCCACCGAAAGTGAAAAAAATCATGAATTTGGGTTTGTGGCTCATAAATGCAAAATGAAGCGAGTTCAACAATAACGAAGTCATGGGTATTCATCACCAGCCTGTTTGTGATGGACATGTCAATTTTTAGGGCATTCAACTCCGACGACAGGATTCCAAATAACTCGTGTGCTAATACCCACCGAAAGTGCAAAAAATCATGAATTTGGGTTTGTGGCTTATAAATGCACAATGAAGCGAGTTCAACAATAACGAAGTCATGGGGATTCATCACCAGCCTGTTTGTGCATGGACATGTCGATTTTTAGGACATTCACACTCCGACGACAGGATTCCAAATAACTCGTGTGCTAATACCCACCGAAAGTGCAAAAAATCATGAATTTGGGTTTGTGGCTCATAAATGCAAAATGAAGCGAGTTCAACAATAACGAAGTCATGGGTATTCATCATCAGCCTGTTTGTGATGGACATGTCGATTTTTAGGGCATTCACACTCCGACGACAGGATTCCAAATAACTCGTGTGCTAATACCCACCGAAAGTGAAAAAAATCATGAATTTGGGTTTCTGGCTCATAAATGCAAAATGAAGCGAGTTCAACAATAACGAAGTCATGGGTATTCATCACCAGCCTGTTTGTGATGGACATGTCAATTTTTAGGGCATTCACACTCCGACGACAGGATTCCCAATAACCCGTGTGCTAATACCCACCGAAAGTGCAAAAAATCATGAATTTGGGTTTGTGGCTCATAAATGCAAAATGAAGCGAGTTCAACAATAACGAAGTTCATGGGTATTCATCACCAGCCTGTTTGTGATGGACATGTCAATTTTTAGGGCATTCAAACTCCGACGACAGGATTCCAAATAACTCGTGTGCTAATACCCATCCGAAAGTGCAAAAAATCATGAATTTGGGTTTGTGGCTCATAAATGCAATATGAAGCGAGTTCAACAATAACGAAGTCATGGGTATTCATCACCAGCCTGTTTGTGATGGACATGTCAATTTTTAGGGCATTCAAACTCCGACGACAGGATTCCAAATAACTCGTGTGCTAATACCCACCGAAAGTGCAAAAAATCATGAATTTGGGTTTGTGGCTCATAAATGCAATATGAAGCGAGTTCAACAATAACGAAGTCATGGGTATTCATCACCAGCCTGTTTGTGATGGACATGTCGATTTTTAGGGCATTCACACTCCGACGACAAGATTCCCAATAACCCGTGTGCTAATACCCATCCGAAAGTGCAAAAAATCATGAATTTGGGTTTGTGGCTCATAAATGCAAAATGAAGCGAGTTCAACAATAACGAAGTCATGGGTATTCATCACCAGCCTGTTTGTGATGGACATGTCAATTTTTAGGGCATTCAAACTCCGACGACAGGATTCCCAATAACCCGTGTGCTAATACCCACCGAAAGTGCAAAAAATCATGAATTTGGGTTTGTGGCTCATAAATGCAAAATGAAGCGAGTTCAACAATAACGAATTCATGGGTATTCATCACCAGCCTGTTTGTCATGGACATGTCAATTTTTAGGGCATTCAAACTCCGACGACAGGATTCCAAATAACTCGTGTGCTAATACCCACCGAAAGTGCAAAAAATCATGAATTTGGGTTTGTGGCTCATAAATGCAATATGAAGCGAGTTCAACAATAACGAAGTCATGGGTATTCATCACCAGCCTGTTTGTGATGGACATGTCAATTTTTAGGGCATTCAAACTCCGACGACAGGATTCCAAATAACTCGTGTGCTAATACCGACCGAAAGTGCAAAAAATCATGAATTTGGGTTTCTGGCTCATAAATGCAAAATGAAGCGAGTTCAACAATAACGAAGTCATGGGTATTCATCACCAGCCTGTTTGTGATGGACATGTCGATTTTTAGGGCATTCACACTCCGACGACAGGATTCCAAATAACCCGTGTGCTAATACCCTCCGAAAGTGCAAAAAATCACGAATTTGGGTTTGTGGCTCATAAATGCAAAATGAAGCGAGTTCAACAATAACGAAGTTATGGGTATTCATCACCAGCCTGTTTGTGATGGACATGTCAATTTTTAGGGTATTCAAACTCCGACGACAGGATTCCCAATAACCCGTGTGCATATACCCACCGAAAGTGAAAAAAATCATGAATTTGGGTTTGTGGCTCATAAATGCAAAATGAAGCGAGTTCAACAATAACGAATTCATGGGTATTCATCACCAGCCTGTTTGTGATGGACATGTCAATTTTTAGGGCATTCAAACTCCGACGACAGGATTCCAAATAACTCGTGTGCTAATACCCACCGAAAGTGCAAAAAATCATGAATTTGGGTTTGTGGCTCATAAATGCAATATGAAGCGAGTTCAACAATAACGAAGTCATGGGTATTCATCACCAGCCTGTTTGTGATGGACATGTTGATTTTTAGGGCATTCACACTCCGACGACAGGATTCCAAATAACTCGTGTGCTAATACCCACCGAAAGTGAAAAAAATCATGAATTTGGGTTTGTGGCTCATAAATGCAAAATGAAGCGAGTTCAACAATAACGAAGTCATGGGTATTCATCACCAGCCTGTTTGTGATGGACATGTCAATTTTTAGGGCATTCAAACTCCGACGACAGGATTCCAAATAACTCGTGTGCTAATACCCACCGAAAGTGCAAAAAATCATGAATTTGGGTTTCTGGCTCATAAATGCAAAATGAAGCGAGTTCAACAATAACGAAGTCATGGGTATTCATCACCAGCCTGTTTGTGATGGACATGTCAATTTTTAGGGCATTCACACTCCGACGACAGGATTCCAAATAACTCGTGTGCTAATACCCACCGAAAGTGCAAAAAATCATGAATTTGGGTTTGTGGCTCATAAATGCAAAATGAAGCGAGTTCAACAATAACGAAGTCATGGGTATTCATCACCAGCCTGTTTGTCATGGACATGTCAATTTTTAGGGCATTCAAACTCCGACGACAGGATTCCAAATAACTCGTGTGCTAATACCCACCGAAAGTGCAAAAAATCATGAATTTGGGTTTGTGGCTCATAAATGCAATATGAAGCGAGTTCAACAATAACGAAGTCATGGGTATTCATCACCAGCCTGTTTGTGATGGACATGTTGATTTTTAGGGCATTCACACTCCGACGACAGGATTCCCAATAACCCGTGTGCTAATACCCACCGAAAGTGCAAAAAATCATGAATTTGGGTTTGTGGCTCATAAATGCAAAATGAAGCGAGTTCAACAATAACGAAGTCATGGGTATTCATCACCAGCCTGTTTGTGATGGACATGTCAATTTTTAGGGCATTCAAACTCCGACGACAGGATTCCAAATAACTCGTGTGCTAATACCCACCGAAAGTGCAAAAAATCATGAATTTGGGTTTGTGGCTCATAAATGCACAATGAAGCGAGTTCAACAATAACGAAGTCATGGGTATTCATCACCAGCCTGTTTGTGATGGACATGTCAATTTTTAGGGCATTCACACTCCGACGACAGGATTCCAATAACTCGTGTGCTAATACCCACCGAAAGTGCAAAAAATCATGAATTTGGGTTTGTGGCTCATAAATGCAAAATGAAGCGAGTTCAACAATAACGAAGTCATGGGTATTCATCACCAGCCTGTTTGTGATGGACATGTCGATTTTTAGGGCATTCAAACTCCGACGACAGGATTCCAAATAACTCGTGTGCATTAACCAACCGAAAGTGCAAAAAATCATGAATTTGGGTTTGTGGCTCATAAATGCAATATGAAGCGAGTTCAACAATAACGAAGTCATGGGTATTCATCACCAGCCTGTTTGTGATGGACATGTCAATTTTTAGGGCATTCAAACTCCGACGACAGGATTCCAATAACCCGTGTGCTAATACCCACCGAAAGTGAAAAAAATCATGAATTTGGGTTTGTGGCTCATAAATGCAAAATGAAGCGAGTTCAACAATAACGAAGTCATGGGTATTCATCACCAGCCTGTTTGTGATGGACATGTCAATTTTTAGGGCATTCAAACTCCGACGACAGGATTCCAAATAACTCGTGTGCTAATACCCACCGAAAGTGCAAAAAATCATGAATTTGGGTTTGTGGCTCATAAATGCAAAATGAAGCGAGTTCAACAATAACGAAGTCATGGGTATTCATCACCAGCCTGTTTGTGATGGACATGTCGATTTTTAGGGCATTCAAACTCCGACGACAGGATTCCAAATAACTCGTGTGCTAATACCCACCGAAAGTGCAAAAAATCATGAATTTGGGTTTGTGGCTCATAAATGCAATATGAAGCGAGTTCAACAATAACGAAGTCATGGGTATTCATCACCAGCCTGTTTGTGATGGACATGTCGATTTTTAGGGCATTCAAACTCCGACGACAGGATTCCAAATAACTCGTGTGCTAATACCCACCGAAAGTGCAAAAAATCATGAATTTGGGTTTGTGGCTCATAAATGCAAAATGAAGCGAGTTCAACAATAACGAAGTCATGGGTATTCATCACCAGCCTGTTTGTGATGGACATGTCAATTTTTAGGGCATTCAAACTCCGACGACAGGATTCCCAATAACCCGTGTGCTAATACCCACCGAAAGTGCAAAAAATCATGAATTTGGGTTTGTGGCTCATAAATGCAAAATGAAGCGAGTTCAACAATAACGAAGTCATGGGTATTCATCACCAGCCTGTTTGTGATGGACATGTCAATTTTTAGGGCATTCAAACTCCGACGACAGGATTCCAAATAACCTCGTGTGCTAATACCCACCGAAAGTGCAAAAAATCATGAATTTGGGTTTGTGGCTCATAAATGCAATATGAAGCGAGTTCAACAATAACGAAGTCATGGGTATTCATCACCAGCCTGTTTGTGATGGACATGTCAATTTTTAGGGCATTCACACTCCGACGACAGGATTCCAAATAACTCGTGTGCTAATACCCACCGAAAGTGCAAAAAATCATGAATTTGGGTTTGTGGCTCATAAATGCAATATGAAGCGAGTTCAACAATAACGAAGTCATGGGTATTCATCACCAGCCTGTTTGTGATGGACATGTCGATTTTTAGGGCATTCACACTCCGACGACAGGATTCCCAATAACCCGTGTGCTAATACCCACCGAAAGTGCAAAAAATCATGAATTTGGGTTTGTGGCTCATAAATGCAAATGAAGCGAGTTCAACAATAACGAAGTCATGGGTATTCATCACTAGCCTGTTTGTGATGGACATGTCAATTTTTAGGGCATTCAAACTCCGACGACAGGATTCCAAATAACTCGTGTGCTAATACCCACCGAAAGTGCAAAAAATCATGAATTTGGGTTTGTGGCTCATAAATGCAATATGAAGCGAGTTCAACAATAACGAAGTCATGGGTATTCATCACCAGCCTGTTTGTGATGGACATGTTGATTTTTAGGGCATTCACACTCCGACGACAGGATTCCCAATAACCCGTGTGCTAATACCCTACCGAAAGTGCAAAAAATCATGAATTTGGGTTTGTGGCTCATAAATGCAAAATGAAGCGAGTTCAACAATAACGAAGTCATGGGTATTCATCACCAGCCTGTTTGTGATGGACATGTCAATTTTTAGGGCATTCAAACTCCGACGACAGGATTCCAATAACCCGTGTGCTAATACCCACCGAAAGTGCAAAAAATCATGAATTTGGGTTTGTGGCTCATAAATGCAAAATGAAGCGAGTTCAACAATAACGAAGTTCATGGGTATTCATCACCAGCCTGTTTGTGATGGACATGTCAATTTTTAGGGCATTCAAACTCCGACGACAGGATTCCAAATAACTCGTGTGCTAATACCCTACCGAAAGTGCAAAAAATAATGAATTTGGGTTTGTGGCTCATAAATGCAATATGAAGCGAGTTCAACAATAACGAAGTCATGGGTATTCATCACCAGCCTGTTTGTGATGGACATGACAATTTTTAGGGCATTCAAACTCCGACGACAGGATTCCAAATAACTCGTGTGCTAATACCCACCGAAAGTGCAAAAGATCATGAATTTGGGTTTGTGGCTCATAAATGCAATATGAAGCGAGTTCAACAATAACGAAGTCATGGGTATTCATCACCAGCCTGTTTGTGATGGACATGTCGATTTTTAGGGCAGGCATTCACACTCCAACGACAGGATTCCCAATAACCCGTGTGCTAATACCCTCCGAAAGTGCAAAAAATCACTGAATTTGGGTTTGTGGCTCATAAATGCAAAATGAAGCGAGTTCAACAATAACGAAGTCATGGGTATTCATCACCAGCCTGTTTGTGATGGACATGTCAATTTTTAGGGCATTCAACTCCGACGACAGGATTCCAAATAACCCGTGTGCTAATACCCACCGAAAGTGCAAAAAATCATGAATTTGGGTTTGTGGCTCATAAATGCAAAATGAAGCGAGTTCAACAATAACGAAGTCATGGGTATTCATCACCAGCCTGTTTGTCATGGACATGTCAATTTTTAGGGCATTCAAACTCCGACGACAGGATTCCAAATAACTCGTGTGCTAATACCCACCGAAAGTGCAAAAAATCATGAATTTGGGTTTGTGGCTCATAAATGCAATATGAAGCGAGTTCAACAATAACGAAGTCATGGGTATTCATCACCAGCCTGTTTGTGATGGACATGTCAATTTTTAGGGCATTCACACTCCGACGACAGGATTCCAAATAACCCGTGTGCTAATACCCACCGAAAGTGCAAAAAATCATGAATTTGGGTTTCTGGCTCATAAATGCAAAATGAAGCGAGTTCAACAATAACGAAGTCATGGGTATTCATCACCAGCCTGTTTGTGATGGACATGTCAATTTTTAGGGCATTCACACTCCGACGACAGGATTCCAAATAACCCGTGTGCTAATACCCACCGAAAGTGCAAAAAATCATGAATTTGGGTTTGTGGCTCATAAATGCAAAATGAAGCGAGTTCAACAATAACGAAGTCATGGGTATTCATCACCAGCCTGTTTGTGATGGACATGTCAATTTTTAGGGCATTCACACTCCGACGACAGGATTCCAAATAACTCGTGTGCTAATACCCACCGAAAGTGCAAAAAATCATGAATTTGGGTTTGTGGCTCATAAATGCAAAATGAAGCGAGTTCAACAATAACGAAGTCATGGGTATTCATCACCAGCCTGTTTGTGATGGACATGTCAATTTTTAGGGCATTCACACTCCGACGACAGGATTCCAAATAACTCGTGTGCTAATACCCACCGAAAGTGCAAAAAATCATGAGTTTGAGTTTGTGGCTCATAAATGCAATATGAAGCGAGTTCAACAATAACGAAGTCATGGGTATTCATCACCAGCCTGTTTGTGATGGACATGTCAATTTTTAGGGCATTCACACTCCGACGACAGGATTCCAAATAACTCGTGTGCTAATACCCACCGAAAGTGCAAAAAATCATGAATTTGGGTTTGTGGCTCATAAATGCAATATGAAGCGAGTTCAACAATAACGAAGTCATGGGTATTCATCACCAGCCTGTTTGTGATGGACATGTCGATTTTTAGGGCATTCACACTCCGACGACAGGATTCCAAATAACCCGTGTGCTAATACCCACCGAAAGTGCAAAAAATCATGAATTTGGGTTTGTGGCTCATAAATGCAAAATGAAGCGAGTTCAACAATAACGAAGTCATGGGTATTCATCACCAGCCTGTTTGTGATGGACATGTCAATTTTTAGGGCATTCACACTCCGACGACAGGATTCCAAATAACTCGTGTGCTAATACCCACCGAAAGTGCAAAAAATCATGAATTTGGGTTTGTGGCTCATAAATGCAAAATGAAGCGAGTTCAACAATAACGAAGTCATGGGTATTCATCACCAGCCTGTTTGTGATGGACATGTCAATTTTTAGGGCATTCACACTCCGACGACAGGATTCCAAATAACTCGTGTGCTAATACCCACCGAAAGTGCAAAAAATCATGAGTTTGAGTTTGTGGCTCATAAATGCAATATGAAGCGAGTTCAACAATAACGAAGTCATGGGTATTCATCACCAGCCTGTTTGTGATGGACATGTCAATTTTTAGGGCATTCACACTCCGACGACAGGATTCCAAATAACCCGTGTGCTAATACCCACCGAAAGTGCAAAAAATCATGAATTTGGGTTTCTGGCTCATAAATGCAAAATGAAGCGAGTTCAACAATAACGAAGTCATGGGTATTCATCACCAGCCTGTTTGTGATGGACATGTCAATTTTTAGGGCATTCACACTCCGACGACAGGATTCCAAATAACTCGTGTGCTAATACCCACCGAAAGTGCAAAAAATCATGAATTTGGGTTTGTGGCTCATAAATGCAAATGAAGCGAGTTCAACAATAACGAAGTCATGGGTATTCATCACCAGCCTGTTTGTGATGGACATGTCAATTTTTAGGGCATTCACACTCCGACGACAGGATTCCAAATAACCTCGTGTGCTAATACCCACCGAAAGTGCAAAAAATCATGAATTTGGGTTTGTGGCTCATAAATGCAAAATGAAGCGAGTTCAACAATAACGAAGTCATGGGTATTCATCACCAGCCTGTTTGTGATGGACATGTCAATTTTTAGGGCATTCACACTCCGACGACAGGATTCCAAATAACTCGTGTGCTAATACCCACCGAAAGTGCAAAAAATCATGAATTTGGGTTTGTGGCTCATAAATGCAAATGAAGCGAGTTCAACAATAACGAAGTCATGGGTATTCATCACCAGCCTGTTTGTGATGGACATGTCAATTTTTAGGGCATTCACACTCCGACGACAGGATTCCAAATAACTCGTGTGCTAATACCCACCGAAAGTGCAAAAAATCATGAGTTTGAGTTTGTGGCTCATAAATGCAATATGAAGCGAGTTCAACAATAACGAAGTCATGGGTATTCATCACCAGCCTGTTTGTGATGGACATGTCGAATTTTTAGGGCATTCACACTCCGACGACAGGATTCCAAATAACCCGTGTGCTAATACCCACCGAAAGTGCAAAAAATCATGAATTTGGGTTTCTGGCTCATAAATGCAAAATGAAGCGAGTTCAACAATAACGAAGTCATGGGTATTCATCACCAGCCTGTTTGTGATGGACATGTCAATTTTTAGGGCATTCACACTCCGACGACAGGATTCCAAATAACCCGTGTGCTAATACCCACCGAAAGTGCAAAAAATCATGAATTTGGGTTTGTGGCTCATAAATGCAAAATGAAGCGAGTTCAACAATAACGAAGTCATGGGTATTCATCACCAGCCTGTTTGTGATGGACATGTCAATTTTTAGGGCATTCACACTCCGACGACAGGATTCCAAATAACTCGTGTGCTAATACCCACCGAAAGTGCAAAAAATCATGAATTTGGGTTTGTGGCTCATAAATGCAATATGAAGCGAGTTCAACAATAACGAAGTCATGGGTATTCATCACCAGCCTGTTTGTGATGGACATGTCAATTTTTAGGGCATTCACACTCCGACGACAGGATTCCAAATAACTCGTGTGCTAATACCCACCGAAAGTGCAAAAAATCATGAATTTGGGTTTGTGGCTCATAAATGCAAATGAAGCGAGTTCAACAATAACGAAGTCATGGGTATTCATCACCAGCCTGTTTGTGATGGACATGTCAATTTTTAGGGCATTCACACTCCGACGACAGGATTCCAAATAACTCGTGTGCTAATACCCACCGAAAGTGCAAAAAATCATGAATTTGGGTTTCTGGCTCATAAATACACAATGAAGCGAGTTCAACAATAACGAAGTCATGGGTATTCATCACCAGCCTGTTTGTGATGGACATGTCAATTTTTAGGGCATTCACACTCCGACGACAGGATTCCAAATAACTCGTGTGCTAATACCCACCGAAAGTGCAAAAAATCATGAATTTGGGTTTGTGGCTCATAAATGCAAAATGAAGCGAGTTCAACAATAACGAAGTCATGGGTATTCATCACCAGCCTGTTTGTGATGGACATGTCAATTTTTAGGGCATTCACACTCCGACGACAGGATTCCAAATAACTCGTGTGCTAATACCCACCGAAAGTGCAAAAAATCATGAATTTGGGTTTGTGGCTCATAAATGCAAATGAAGCGAGTTCAACAATAACGAAGTCATGGGTATTCATCACCAGCCTGTTTGTGATGGACATGTCAATTTTTAGGGCATTCACACTCCGACGACAGGATTCCAAATAACTCGTGTGCTAATACCCACCGAAAGTGCAAAAAATCATGAATTTGGGTTTGTGGCTCATAAATGCAAAATGAAGCGAGTTCAACAATAACGAAGTCATGGGTATTCATCACCAGCCTGTTTGTGATGGACATGTCAATTTTTAGGGCATTCACACTCCGACGACAGGATTCCAAATAACTCGTGTGCTAATACCCACCGAAAGTGCAAAAAATCATGAGTTTGAGTTTGTGGCTCATAAATGCAATATGAAGCGAGTTCAACAATAACGAAGTCATGGGTATTCATCACCAGCCTGTTTGTGATGGACATGTCAATTTTTAGGGCATTCACACTCCGACGACAGGATTCCAAATAACCCGTGTGCTAATACCCACCGAAAGTGCAAAAAATCATGAATTTGGGTTTCTGGCTCATAAATGCAAAATGAAGCGAGTTCAACAATAACGAAGTCATGGGTATTCATCACCAGCCTGTTTGTGATGGACATGTCAATTTTTAGGGCATTCACACTCCGACGACAGGATTCCAAATAACCCGTGTGCTAATACCCACCGAAAGTGCAAAAAATCATGAATTTGGGTTTGTGGCTCATAAATGCAAAATGAAGCGAGTTCAACAATAACGAAGTCATGGGTATTCATCACCAGCCTGTTTGTGATGGACATGTCAATTTTTAGGGCATTCACACTCCGACGACAGGATTCCAAATAACTCGTGTGCTAATACCCACCGAAAGTGCAAAAAATCATGAGTTTGGGTTTGTGGCTCATAAATGCAATATGAAGCGAGTTCAACAATAACGAAGTCATGGGTATTCATCACCAGCCTGTTTGTGATGGACATGTCAATTTTTAGGGCATTCACACTCCGACGACAGGATTCCAAATAACTCGTGTGCTAATACCCACCGAAAGTGCAAAAAATCATGAATTTGGGTTTGTGGCTCATAAATGCAATATGAAGCGAGTTCAACAATAACGAAGTCATGGGTATTCATCACCAGCCTGTTTGTGATGGACATGTCAATTTTTAGGGCATTCACACTCCGACGACAGGATTCCAAATAACCCGTGTGCTAATACCCACCGAAAGTGCAAAAAATCATGAATTTGGGTTTCTGGCTCATAAATGCAAAATGAAGCGAGTTCAACAATAACGAAGTCATGGGTATTCATCACCAGCCTGTTTGTGATGGACATGTCAATTTTTAGGGCATTCACACTCCGACGACAGGATTCCAAATAACCCGTGTGCTAATACCCACCGAAAGTGCAAAAAATCATGAATTTGGGTTTGTGGCTCATAAATGCAAAATGAAGCGAGTTCAACAATAACGAAGTCATGGGTATTCATCACCAGCCTGTTTGTGATGGACATGTCAATTTTTAGGGCATTCACACTCCGACGACAGGATTCCAAATAACTCGTGTGCTAATACCCACCGAAAGTGCAAAAAATCATGAATTTGGGTTTCTGGCTCATAAATGCAAATGAAGCGAGTTCAACAATAACGAAGTCATGGGTATTCATCACCAGCCTGTTTGTGATGGACATGTCAATTTTTAGGGCATTCACACTCCGACGACAGGATTCCAAATAACTCGTGTGCTAATACCCACTGAAAGTGCAAAAAATCATGAGTTTGAGTTTGTGGCTCATAAATGCAATATGAAGCGAGTTCAACAATAACGAAGTCATGGGTATTCATCACCAGCCTGTTTGTGATGGACATGTCAATTTTTAGGGCATTCACACTCCGACGACAGGATTCCAAATAACTCGTGTGCTAATACCCACCGAAAGTGCAAAAAATCATGAATTTGGGTTTCTGGCTCATAAATCCACAATGAAGCGAGTTCAACAATAACGAAGTCATGGGTATTCATCACCAGCCTGTTTGTGATGGACATGTCAATTTTTAGGGCATTCACACTCCGACGACAGGATTCCAAATAACTCGTGTGCTAATACCCACCGAAAGTGCAAAAAATCATGAATTTGGGTTTGTGGCTCATAAATGCAAATGAAGCGAGTTCAACAATAACGAAGTCATGGGTATTCATCACCAGCCTGTTTGTGATGGACATGTCAATTTTTAGGGCATTCACACTCCGACGACAGGATTCCAAATAACCCGTGTGCTAATACCCACCGAAAGTGCAAAAAATCATGAATTTGGGTTTCTGGCTCATAAATGCAAATGAAGCGAGTTCAACAATAACGAAGTCATGGGTATTCATCACCAGCCTGTTTGTGATGGACATGTCAATTTTTAGGGCATTCACACTCCGACGACAGGATTCCAAATAACTCGTGTGCTAATACCCACCGAAAGTGCAAAAAATCATGAGTTTGAGTTTGTGGCTCATAAATGCAATATGAAGCGAGTTCAACAATAACGAAGTCATGGGTATTCATCACCAGCCTGTTTGTGATGGACATGTCAATTTTTAGGGCATTCACACTCCGACGACAGGATTCCAAATAACTCGTGTGCTAATACCCACCGAAAGTGCAAAAAATCATGAATTTGGGTTTCTGGCTCATAAATGCACAATGAAGCGAGTTCAACAATAACGAAGTCATGGGTATTCATCACCAGCCTGTTTGTGATGGACATGTCAATTTTTAGGGCATTCACACTCCGACGACAGGATTCCAAATAACTCGTGTGCTAATACCCACCGAAAGTGCAAAAAATCATGAATTTGGGTTTGTGGCTCATAAATGCACAATGAAGCGAGTTCAACAATAACGAAGTCATGGGTATTCATCACCAGCCTGTTTGTGATGGACATGTCAATTTTTAGGGCATTCACACTCCGACGACAGGATTCCAAATAACTCGTGTGCTAATACCCACCGAAAGTGCAAAAAATCATGAGTTTGAGTTTGTGGCTCATAAATGCAATATGAAGCGAGTTCAACAATAACGAAGTCATGGGTATTCATCACCAGCCTGTTTGTGATGGACATGTCAATTTTTAGGGCATTCACACTCCGACGACAGGATTCCAAATAACCCGTGTGCTAATACCCACCGAAAGTGCAAAAAATCATGAATTTGGGTTTCTGGCTCATAAATGCAAATGAAGCGAGTTCAACAATAACGAAGTCATGGGTATTCATCACCAGCCTGTTTGTGATGGACATGTCAATTTTTAGGGCATTCACACTCCGACGACAGGATTCCAAATAACCCGTGTGCTAATACCCACCGAAAGTGCAAAAAATCATGAATTTGGGTTTCTGGCTCATAAATGCAAATGAAGCGAGTTCAACAATAACGAAGTCATGGGTATTCATCACCAGCCTGTTTGTGATGGACATGTCAATTTTTAGGGCATTCACACTCCGACGACAGGATTCCAAATAACTCGTGTGCTAATACCCACCGAAAGTGCAAAAAATCATGAGTTTGAGTTTGTGGCTCATAAATGCAATATGAAGCGAGTTCAACAATAACGAAGTCATGGGTATTCATCACCAGCCTGTTTGTGATGGACATGTCAATTTTTAGGGCATTCACACTCCGACGACAGGATTCCAAATAACTCGTGTGCTAATACCCACCGAAAGTGCAAAAAATCATGAATTTGGGTTTCTGGCTCATAAATGCACAATGAAGCGAGTTCAACAATAACGAAGTCATGGGTATTCATCACCAGCCTGTTTGTGATGGACATGTCAATTTTTAGGGCATTCACACTCCGACGACAGGATTCCAAATAACTCGTGTGCTAATACCCACCGAAAGTGCAAAAAATCATGAATTTGGGTTTGTGGCTCATAAATGCAAATGAAGCGAGTTCAACAATAACGAAGTCATGGGTATTCATCACCAGCCTGTTTGTGATGGACATGTCAATTTTTAGGGCATTCACACTCCGACGACAGGATTCCAAATAACCCGTGTGCTAATACCCACCGAAAGTGCAAAAAATCATGAATTTGGGTTTCTGGCTCATAAATGCAAATGAAGCGAGTTCAACAATAACGAAGTCATGGGTATTCATCACCAGCCTGTTTGTGATGGACATGTCAATTTTTAGGGCATTCACACTCCGACGACAGGATTCCAAATAACTCGTGTGCTAATACCCACCGAAAGTGCAAAAAATCATGAATTTGGGTTTCTGGCTCATAAATGCAAATGAAGCGAGTTCAACAATAACGAAGTCATGGGTATTCATCACCAGCCTGTTTGTGATGGACATGTCAATTTTTAGGGCATTCACACTCCGACGACAGGATTCCAAATAACCCGTGTGCTAATACCCACCGAAAGTGCAAAAAATCATGAATTTGGGTTTGTGGCTCATAAATGCAAATGAAGCGAGTTCAACAATAACGAAGTCATGGGTATTCATCACCAGCCTGTTTGTGATGGACATGTCAATTTTTAGGGCATTCACACTCCGACGACAGGATTCCAAATAACTCGTGTGCTAATACCCACCGAAAGTGCAAAAAATCATGAATTTGGGTTTCTGGCTCATAAATGCAAATGAAGCGAGTTCAACAATAACGAAGTCATGGGTATTCATCACCAGCCTGTTTGTGATGGACATGTCAATTTTTAGGGCATTCACACTCCGACGACAGGATTCCAAATAACTCGTGTGCTAATACCCACCGAAAGTGCAAAAAATCATGAATTTGGGTTTGTGGCTCATAAATGCAAATGAAGCGAGTTCAACAATAACGAAGTCATGGGTATTCATCACCAGCCTGTTTGTGATGGACATGTCAATTTTTAGGGCATTCACACTCCGACGACAGGATTCCAAATAACCCGTGTGCTAATACCCACCGAAAGTGCAAAAAATCATGAATTTGGGTTTCTGGCTCATAAATGCAAATGAAGCGAGTTCAACAATAACGAAGTCATGGGTATTCATCACCAGCCTGTTTGTGATGGACATGTCAATTTTTAGGGCATTCACACTCCGACGACAGGATTCCAAATAACTCGTGTGCTAATACCCACCGAAAGTGCAAAAAATCATGAATTTGGGTTTCTGGCTCATAAATGCAAATGAAGCGAGTTCAACAATAACGAAGTCATGGGTATTCATCACCAGCCTGTTTGTGATGGACATGTCAATTTTTAGGGCATTCACACTCCGACGACAGGATTCCAAATAACTCGTGTGCTAATACCCACCGAAAGTGCAAAAAATCATGAATTTGGGTTTCTGGCTCATAAATGCAAATGAAGCGAGTTCAACAATAACGAAGTCATGGGTATTCATCACCAGCCTGTTTGTGATGGACATGTCAATTTTTAGGGCATTCACACTCCGACGACAGGATTCCAAATAACTCGTGTGCTAATACCCACCGAAAGTGCAAAAAATCATGAATTTGGGTTTCTGGCTCATAAATGCAAAATGAAGCGAGTTCAACAATAACGAAGTCATGGGTATTCATCACCAGCCTGTTTGTGATGGACATGTCAATTTTTAGGGCATTCACACTCCGACGACAGGATTCCAAATAACTCGTGTGCTAATACCCACCGAAAGTGCAAAAAATCATGAGTTTGAGTTTGTGGCTCATAAATGCAATATGAAGCGAGTTCAACAATAACGAAGTCATGGGTATTCATCACCAGCCTGTTTGTGATGGACATGTCAATTTTTAGGGCATTCACACTCCGACGACAGGATTCCAAATAACCCGTGTGCTAATACCCACCGAAAGTGCAAAAAATCATGAATTTGGGTTTCTGGCTCATAAATGCAAATGAAGCGAGTTCAACAATAACGAAGTCATGGGTATTCATCACCAGCCTGTTTGTGATGGACATGTCAATTTTTAGGGCATTCACACTCCGACGACAGGATTCCAAATAACTCGTGTGCTAATACCCACCGAAAGTGCAAAAAATCATGAATTTGGGTTTCTGGCTCATAAATGCACAATGAAGCGAGTTCAACAATAACGAAGTCATGGGTATTCATCACCAGCCTGTTTGTGATGGACATGTCAATTTTTAGGGCATTCACACTCCGACGACAGGATTCCAAATAACTCGTGTGCTAATACCCACCGAAAGTGCAAAAAATCATGAATTTGGGTTTCTGGCTCATAAATGCAAATGAAGCGAGTTCAACAATAACGAAGTCATGGGTATTCATCACCAGCCTGTTTGTGATGGACATGTCAATTTTTAGGGCATTCACACTCCGACGACAGGATTCCAAATAACTCGTGTGCTAATACCCACCGAAAGTGCAAAAAATCATGAATTTGGGTTTGTGGCTCATAAATGCAAATGAAGCGAGTTCAACAATAACGAAGTCATGGGTATTCATCACCAGCCTGTTTGTGATGGACATGTCAATTTTTAGGGCATTCACACTCCGACGACAGGATTCCAAATAACTCGTGTGCTAATACCCACCGAAAGTGCAAAAAATCATGAATTTGGGTTTGTGGCTCATAAATGCAAATGAAGCGAGTTCAACAATAACGAAGTCATGGGTATTCATCACCAGCCTGTTTGTGATGGACATGTCAATTTTTAGGGCATTCACACTCCGACGACAGGATTCCAAATAACTCGTGTGCTAATACCCACCGAAAGTGCAAAAAATCATGAGTTTGAGTTTGTGGCTCATAAATGCAATATGAAGCGAGTTCAACAATAACGAAGTCATGGGTATTCATCACCAGCCTGTTTGTGATGGACATGTCAATTTTTAGGGCATTCACACTCCGACGACAGGATTCCAAATAACCCGTGTGCTAATACCCACCGAAAGTGCAAAAAATCATGAATTTGGGTTTCTGGCTCATAAATGCAAATGAAGCGAGTTCAACAATAACGAAGTCATGGGTATTCATCACCAGCCTGTTTGTGATGGACATGTCAATTTTTAGGGCATTCACACTCCGACGACAGGATTCCAAATAACCCGTGTGCTAATACCCACCGAAAGTGCAAAAAATCATGAATTTGGGTTTCTGGCTCATAAATGCACAATGAAGCGAGTTCAACAATAACGAAGTCATGGGTATTCATCACCAGCCTGTTTGTGATGGACATGTCAATTTTTAGGGCATTCACACTCCGACGACAGGATTCCAAATAACCCGTGTGCTAATACCCACCGAAAGTGCAAAAAATCATGAATTTGGGTTTCTGGCTCATAAATGCAAAATGAAGCGAGTTCAACAATAACGAAGTCATGGGTATTCATCACCAGCCTGTTTGTGATGGACATGTCAATTTTTAGGGCATTCACACTCCGACGACAGGATTCCAAATAACTCGTGTGCTAATACCCACCGAAAGTGCAAAAAATCATGAATTTGGGTTTGTGGCTCATAAATGCAAATGAAGCGAGTTCAACAATAACGAAGTCATGGGTATTCATCACCAGCCTGTTTGTGATGGACATGTCAATTTTTAGGGCATTCACACTCCGACGACAGGATTCCAAATAACTCGTGTGCTAATACCCACCGAAAGTGCAAAAAATCATGAATTTGGGTTTGTGGCTCATAAATGCAATATGAAGCGAGTTCAACAATAACGAAGTCATGGGTATTCATCACCAGCCTGTTTGTGATGGACATGTCAATTTTTAGGGCATTCACACTCCGACGACAGGATTCCAAATAACTCGTGTGCTAATACCCACCGAAAGTGCAAAAAATCATGAATTTGGGTTTCTGGCTCATAAATGCACAATGAAGCGAGTTCAACAATAACGAAGTCATGGGTATTCATCACCAGCCTGTTTGTGATGGACATGTCAATTTTTAGGGCATTCACACTCCGACGACAGGATTCCAAATAACTCGTGTGCTAATACCCACCGAAAGTGCAAAAAATCATGAATTTGGGTTTGTGGCTCATAAATGCACAATGAAGCGAGTTCAACAATAACGAAGTCATGGGTATTCATCACCAGCCTGTTTGTGATGGACATGTCAATTTTTAGGGCATTCACACTCCGACGACAGGATTCCAAATAACCTCGTGTGCTAATACCCACCGAAAGTGCAAAAAATCATGAATTTGGGTTTGTGGCTCATAAATGCAAATGAAGCGAGTTCAACAATAACGAAGTCATGGGTATTCATCACCAGCCTGTTTGTGATGGACATGTCAATTTTTAGGGCATTCACACTCCGACGACAGGATTCCAAATAACTCGTGTGCTAATACCCACCGAAAGTGCAAAAAATCATGAATTTGGGTTTCTGGCTCATAAATGCAAAATGAAGCGAGTTCAACAATAACGAAGTCATGGGTATTCATCACCAGCCTGTTTGTGATGGACATGTCAATTTTTAGGGCATTCACACTCCGACGACAGGATTCCAAATAACTCGTGTGCTAATACCCACCGAAAGTGCAAAAAATCATGAATTTGGGTTTCTGGCTCATAAATGCAAATGAAGCGAGTTCAACAATAACGAAGTCATGGGTATTCATCACCAGCCTGTTTGTGATGGACATGTCAATTTTTAGGGCATTCACACTCCGACGACAGGATTCCAAATAACTCCGTGTGCTAATACCCACCGAAAGTGCAAAAAATCATGAATTTGGGTTTCTGGCTCATAAATGCAAATGAAGCGAGTTCAACAATAACGAAGTCATGGGTATTCATCACCAGCCTGTTTGTGATGGACATGTCAATTTTTAGGGCATTCACACTCCGACGACAGGATTCCAAATAACTCGTGTGCTAATACCCACCGAAACTGCAAAAAATCATGAATTTGGGTTTCTGGCTCATAAATGGAATATGAAGCGAGTTCAACAATAACGAAGTCATGGGTATTCATCACCAGCCTGTTTGTGATGGACATGTCAATTTTTAGGGCATTCACACTCCGACGACAGGATTCCAAATAACTCCGTGTGCTAATACCCACCGAAAGTGCAAAAAATCATGAATTTGGGTTTCTGGCTCATAAATGCAAATGAAGCGAGTTCAACAATAACGAAGTCATGGGTATTCATCACCAGCCTGTTTGTGATGGACATGTCAATTTTTAGGGCATTCACACTCCGACGACAGGATTCCAATAACCCGTGTGCTAATACCCACCGAAAGTGCAAAAAATCATGAATTTGGGTTTCTGGCTCATAAATGCACAATGAAGCGAGTTCAACAATAACGAAGTCATGGGTATTCATCACCAGCCTGTTTGTGATGGACATGTCAATTTTTAGGGCATTCACACTCCGACGACAGGATTCCAAATAACTCGTGTGCTAATACCCACCGAAAGTGCAAAAAATCATGAGTTTGAGTTTGTGGCTCATAAATGCAATATGAAGCGAGTTCAACAATAACGAAGTCATGGGTATTCATCACCAGCCTGTTTGTGATGGACATGTCAATTTTTAGGGCATTCACACTCCGAAGATAGGATTCCAAATAACCCGTGTGCTAATACCCACCGAAAGTGCAAAAAATCATGAATTTGGGTTTCTGGCTCATAAATGCACAATGAAGCGAGTTCAACAATAACGAAGTCATGGGTATTCATCACCAGCCTGTTTGTGATGGACATGTCAATTTTTAGGGCATTCACACTCCGACGACAGGATTCCAAATAACCCGTGTGCTAATACCCACCGAAAGTGCAAAAAATCATGAATTTGGGTTTCTGGCTCATAAATGCAAATGAAGCGAGTTCAACAATAACGAAGTCATGGGTATTCATCACCAGCCTGTTTGTGATGGACATGTCAATTTTTAGGGCATTCACACTCCGACGACAGGATTCCAAATAACTCGTGTGCTAATACCCACCGAAAGTGCAAAAAATCATGAATTTGGGTTTGTGGCTCATAAATGCACAATGAAGCGAGTTCAACAATAACGAAGTCATGGGTATTCATCACCAGCCTGTTTGTGATGGACATGTCAATTTTTAGGGCATTCACACTCCGACGACAGGATTCCAAATAACCCGTGTGCTAATACCCACCGAAAGTGCAAAAAATCATGAATTTGGGTTTCTGGCTCATAAATGCACAATGAAGCGAGTTCAACAATAACGAAGTCATGGGTATTCATCACCAGCCTGTTTGTGATGGACATGTCAATTTTTAGGGCATTCACACTCCGACGACAGGATTCCAAATAACTCGTGTGCTAATACCCACCGAAAGTGCAAAAAATCATGAATTTGGGTTTGTGGCTCATAAATGCACAATGAAGCGAGTTCAACAATAACGAAGTCATGGGTATTCATCACCAGCCTGTTTGTGATGGACATGTCAATTTTTAGGGCATTCACACTCCGACGACAGGATTCCAAATAACCCGTGTGCTAATACCCACCGAAAGTGCAAAAAATCATGAATTTGGGTTTCTGGCTCATAAATGCACAATGAAGCGAGTTCAACAATAACGAAGTCATGGGTATTCATCACCAGCCTGTTTGTGATGGACATGTCAATTTTTAGGGCATTCACACTCCGACGACAGGATTCCAAATAACTCGTGTGCTAATACCCACCGAAAGTGCAAAAAATCATGAATTTGGGTTTCTGGCTCATAAATGCACAATGAAGCGAGTTCAACAATAACGAAGTCATGGGTATTCATCACCAGCCTGTTTGTGATGGACATGTCAATTTTTAGGGCATTCACACTCCGACGACAGGATTCCAAATAACTCGTGTGCTAATACCCACCGAAAGTGCAAAAAATCATGAATTTGGGTTTCTGGCTCATAAATGCAAATGAAGCGAGTTCAACAATAACGAAGTCATGGGTATTCATCACCAGCCTGTTTGTGATGGACATGTCAATTTTTAGGGCATTCACACTCCGAAGATAGGATTCCAAATAACCCGTGTGCTAATACCCACCGAAAGTGCAAAAAATCACGAATTTGGGTTTCTGGCTCATAAATGCACAATGAAGCGAGTTCAACAATAACGAAGTCATGGGTATTCATCACCAGCCTGTTTGTGATGGACATGTCAATTTTTAGGGCATTCACACTCCGACGACAGGATTCCAAATAACTCGTGTGCTAATACCCACCGAAAGTGCAAAAAATCATGAATTTGGGTTTGTGGCTCATAAATGCAAATGAAGCGAGTTCAACAATAACGAAGTCATGGGTATTCATCACCAGCCTGTTTGTGATGGACATGTCAATTTTTAGGGCATTCACACTCCGAAGAATAGGATTCCAAATAACCCGTGTGCTAATACCCACCGAAAGTGCAAAAAATCATGAATTTGGGTTTCTGGCTCATAAATACACAATGAAGCGAGTTCAACAATAACGAAGTCATGGGTATTCATCACCAGCCTGTTTGTGATGAACATGTCAATTTTTAGGGCATTCACACTCCGACGACAGGATTCCAAATAACTCGTGTGCTAATACCCACCGAAAGTGCAAAAAATCATGAATTTGGGTTTGTGGCTCATAAATGCAAATGAAGCGAGTTCAACAATAACGAAGTCATGGGTATTCATCACCAGCCTGTTTGTGATGGACATGTCAATTTTTAGGGCATTCACACTCCGACGACAGGATTCCAAATAACCCGTGTGCTAATACCCACCGAAAGTGCAAAAATCATGAATTTGGGTTTCTGGCTCATAAATGCACAATGAAGCGAGTTCAACAATAACGAAGTCATGGGTATTCATCACCAGCCTGTTTGTGATGGACATGTCAATTTTTAGGGCATTCACACTCCGACGACAGGATTCCAAATAACTCGTGTGCTAATACCCACCGAAAGTGCAAAAAATCATGAATTTGGGTTTCTGGCTCATAAATGCACAATGAAGCGAGTTCAACAATAACGAAGTCATGGGTATTCATCACCAGCCTGTTTGTGATGGACATGTCAATTTTTAGGGCATTCACACTCCGACGACAGGATTCCAAATAACCCGTGTGCTAATACCCACCGAAAGTGCAAAAAATCATGAATTTGGGTTTTGGCTCATAAATGCAAATGAAGCGAGTTCAACAATAACGAAGTCATGGGTATTCATCACCAGCCTGTTTGTGATGGACATGTCAATTTTTAGGGCATTCACACTCCGACGACAGGATTCCAAATAACCCGTGTGCTAATACCCACCGAAAGTGCAAAAAATCATGAATTTGGGTTTCTGGCTCATAAATGCACAATGAAGCGAGTTCAACAATAACGAAGTCATGGGTATTCATCACCAGCCTGTTTGTGATGGACATGTCAATTTTTAGGGCATTCACACTCCGACGACAGGATTCCAAATAACTCGTGTGCTAATACCCACCGAAAGTGCAAAAAATCATGAATTTGGGTTTCTGGCTCATAAATGCAATATGAAGCGAGTTCAACAATAACGAAGTCATGGGTATTCATCACCAGCCTGTTTGTGATGGACATGTCAATTTTTAGGGCATTCACACTCCGACGACAGGATTCCAAATAACCCGTGTGCTAATACCCACCGAAAGTGCAAAAAATCATGAATTTGGGTTTGTGGCTCATAAATGCACTATGAAGCGAGTTCAACAATAACGAAGTCATGGGTATTCATCACCAGCCTGTTTGTGATGGACATGTCAATTTTTAGGGCATTCACACTCCGACGACAGGATTCCAAATAACCCGTGTGCTAATACCCACCGAAAGTGCAAAAAATCATGAATTTGGGTTTCTGGCTCATAAATGCAAAATGAAGCGAGTTCAACAATAACGAAGTCATGGGTATTCATCACCAGCCTGTTTGTGATGGACATGTCAATTTTTAGGGCATTCACACTCCGACGACAGGATTCCAAATAACTCGTGTGCTAATACCCACCGAAACTGCAAAAAATCATGAATTTGGGTTTCTGGCTCATAAATGCAAAATGAAGCGAGTTCAACAATAACGAAGTCATGGGTATTCATCCCCAGCCTGTTTGTGATGGACATGTTGATTTTTAGGGCATTCACACTCCGACGACAGGATTCCTAATAACTCGTGTGCTAATACGCACCGAAAGTGCAAAAAATCATGAATTTGGGTTTGTGGCTCATAAATGCACAATGAAGCGAGTTCAACAATAACGAAGTCATGGGTATTCATCACCAGCCTGTTTGTGATGAACATGTCAATTTTTAGGGCATTCACACTCCGACGACAGGATTCCAAATAACTCGTGTGCTAATACCCACCGAAAGTGCAAAAATCATGAATTTGGGTTTGTGGCTCATAAATGCAATATGAAGCGAGTTCAACAATAACGAAGTCATGGGTATTCATCACCAGCCTGTTTGTGATGGACATGTCAATTTTTAGGGCATTCACAACTCCGACGACAGGATTCCAAATAACTCGTATGCTAATACCCACCGAAAGTGCAAAAAATCATGAATTTGGTTTGTGGCTCATAAATGCAATATGAAGCGAGTTCACCAATAACGAAGTCTATGGGTATTCATCACAGCCTGTTTGTGATGGACATTGTCGAATTTTTTAGGGCATTCACAATCCGACGACGGGATTCCAAATAACCGTGTGCTAATACCCACCTGAAAGTGCAAAAAATCATGAATTTGGGTTTCTGGCTCTTAAATGGCAAAATGAAGCGAGTCAACAATAACGAAGTCATGGGTATTCATCACCAGCCTGTTTGTGATGGACATGTCAATTTTTAGGGCATTCACACTCCTGACGACAGGATTCCAAATAACTCGTGTGCTAATACCCACCGAAAGTGCAAAAAATCATGAATTTGGGTTTGTGGCTCATAAATGCAATAATGAAGCGAGTTCAACAATAACGAAGTCATGGGTATTCATCCCAAGCCTGTTTGTGATGGACATGTTGATTTTAGGG
>NW_026843401.1:618937-677082 GCF_019175385.1 Lycium barbarum
TAAAGTAAGATATATTATTAAAACATGCACCATGCACCCAACCAAGACAAGGCATGATTCAAAACAAAAGTGCTCGATTATCAGTGAAGTTTGATGTGGCATGACCTTTAGTAGTTATATAAATTGATAAGATAAAATTATCAAATAATGTGTATAGGGGAAAAAGTAGTTGTAAATTGGTGAAACTTTAAACGGTCATAACTTTGCCCTCGCACGTCCGATTTACGCGATTTGTTTTTTGATTTTGCGTATTTTTGCGAGATCTAGCCGCCCAAACCGCCCCAAGGCGGTTTGGCCGAGCCGATTTTTGAAAAAACACCTGTTATCGCATTCAATTTCAATTTTTCTCCAAATTGGTGCACAATTTTCATTCATCTTTAGTAAAATTCTAGTGATAAAAAATATACAATTAAAAGTGACAAAAGGAGGGATGCAACACGGGGACTTCCCAGGCGGTCACCACACCTAGTACTACTCTCGCCGAAGCACGCTTAACTTAAGAGTTCTGATGGGATCCGGTGCGTTAGTGCTGGTATGATCGCATCCGTCATTCCTAGCGCTCTAAATTCTATTAAGCCCTTTCCTCCCCGCGTCCACGCTTAACTAAAAGCCTGTCCTTTTCACATCTCGGCCCGGGCGTTATTTTTGCAAAATAATATATAATTAAAAGCGACAAAAGGTGGGATGCAACACGAGGACTTCCCAGGAGGTCACCCATCCTAGTACTACTTTGTAGTTTTATTTGTATAAATTTATTGTGAAAGTGTCGTCAATTAATTCAAATTTGCCCCACATAAAACCTATTGAATGATCCTTCCCACTACAACCTTTCCCCCAGTATTCAGTTTTATATCATAATCATAAACTTTTGGTCTTTATATAAACTCTCTTATCTTTTAGTATTAATTAAATATTATTCATAATTGATAGTAATATTATTGCAAACGACTTTATGATAAGTCAATTGAAAAGTCTAACCTTTACTGCGTAATTCTGGTTGACTTTAGTTTTCACAATTTTCCATACTTCCGCCATTGATTAATCATGCTTCGAGACTTCGGAACTTCAATATTTTATATAGAATCCAACTTATTTCTGTGTGATTAATAAGGTAGGCTCAATACATCAAGGATAAGCAAAACTTCGGGTCGTTGTTTTAGTGGTTGAAAAGTGCTCGAAGTCCATTTTTGTTTGAAGAGCTGTTGTCATTAGCTTAAAGTATTTTATTATTAGGGTTTAGATTTAAGTGTGTTATTTTTTAATCATTAACTTTATTTCGAATATGTTGCGATCTTTTTAAAGTAAGATATATTATTAAAACATGCACCATGCACCCAACCAAGACAAGGCATGATTCAAAACAAAAGTGCTCGATTATCAATGAAGTTTGATGTGGCATGACCTTTAGTAGTTATATAAATTGATAAGATAAAATTATCAAATAATGAGTATAGGGAAAAAAGTATTTGTAAATTGGTGAAACTTTAAACGGTCATAACTTTGAGCTCGCACGTCCGATTTACGCGATTTTGTTTTTTGATTTTGCGTATTTTTGCGAGATCTAGCCGCTCAAACCGCCCAAAGGCTGTTTGGCCGAGCCGATTTTTGAAAAAACACCTGTTATCGCATTCAATTTCAATTTTTCTCCAAATTGGTGCACAATTTTCATTCATCTTTAGTAAAATTCTAGTGATAAAAAATATTTAATTAAAAGCGACAAAAGGAGGGATGCAACACGAGGACTTCCCAGGGGGTCACCCATCCTAGTACTACTCTCGGCCAAGCACGCTTAACTTCGGAGTTCTGATGGGATCCGGGGCATTAGTGCTGGTATGATCGCATCCGTCATTCCTAGCGCTCTAAATTCTATTAAGCCCTTTCCTCCCCGCGCCCACGCTTAACTAAATGCCTGTCCTTTTCACATCTCGGCCCGGACGTTACTTTTGCAAAAAATATATAATTAAAAGCGACAAACGAAGGGATGCAAGACGAGGACTTCCCAGGGGGTCACCCATCCTAGTACTACTCTCGCCGAAGCACGCTTAATTTCGGAGTTCTGATGGGATCTGATGCGTTAGTGCTGGTATGATCGCATCCGTCATTCCTAGCGCTCTAAATTCTATTAAGCCCTTTCCTCCCCGCGTCCACGCTTAACTAAAAGCCTGTCATTTTCACATCTCGGCCCGGGCGTTATATTTGCAAAATAATATATAATTAAAAGCGACAAAAGGAGGGATGCAACACGAGCACTTCCCAGGAGGTCACCCATCCTAGTACTACTTTGTAGTTTTATTTGTATAAATTTCTTGTGAAAGTGTCGTCAATTAATTCAAATTATCCCCACATAAAACCTATTGAATGATCCTTCCCACTACAACCTTTCCCTCAGTATTCAGTTTTATATCATAATCATAAACTTTTGGTCTTTATATAAACTCTCTTATCTTTTAGTATTAATTAAATATTATTCATAATTGATAGTAATATTATTGCAAACAACTTTATGATAAGTCAATTGAAAAGTCTAACCTTTACTGCGTAATTCTGGGTGACTTTTTTTTTCACAATTTTCCATACTTCCGCCATTGATTAATCATGCTTCGAGACTTCGGAACTTCAATATTTTATATAGAATCCAACTTATTTCTGTGTGATTAATAAGGTAGGCTCAATACATCAAGGATAAGCAAAACTTCGGGTCGTTGTTTTAGTGGTTGAAAAGTGCTCGAAGTCCATTTTTGTTTGAAGAGCTGTTGTCATTAGCTTAAAGTATTTTATTATTAGGGTTTAGATTTAAGTGTGTTATTTTTTAAAATTCTAGTGATAAAAAATATTTAATTAAAAGTGACAAAAGGAGGGATGCAACACGATGACTTCCCAGGGGGTCACCCATCCTAGTACTACTCGCGCTCAAGCACGCTTAACTCCGGATTTCTGATGGGATCTGGTGCGTTAGTGCTGGTATGATCGCATCCGTCATTCGTAGCGCTCTAAATTCTATTAAGCCCTTTCATCCCCGCGCCCACGCTTAACTAAAAGCCTGTCCTTTTCACATCTCGTCCCGGACGTTATTTTTTCAAAAAATATATAATTAAAAGCGACAAAAGGAGGGATGGAACACGAGGACTTCCGAGGGGGTCACCCATGCTAGTAGTACTCTCACCCAGGCACGCTTAACTTCGGAGTTCTGATGGGATCCGGTGCGTTAGTGCTGGTATGATCGCATCAGTCATTCCTAGCGCTCTAAATTCTATTAAGCCCTTTCCTCCCCGCGTCCACGCTTAACTAAAAGCCTGTCCTTTTCACATCTCAGCCCGGGCGTTATTTTTGCAAAATAATATATATAATTAAAAGCGACAAAAGGTGGGATGCAACACGAGGACTTCCCAGGAGGTCACCCATCCTAGTACTACTTTGTAGTTTTATTTGTATAAATTTATTGTGAAAGTGTCGTCAATTAATTCAAATTTGCCCCACATAAAACCTATTGAATGATCCTTCCCACTACAACCTTTCCCTCAGTATTCAGTTTTATATCATAATCATAAACTTTTGGTCTTTATATAAACTCTCTTATCTTTTAGTATTAATTAAATATTATTCATAATTGATAGTAATATTATTGCAAACGACTTTATGATAAGTCAATTGAAAAGTCTAACCTTTACTGCGTAATTCTGGGTGACTTTTTTTTTCACAATTTTTCCATACTTCCGCCATTGATTAATCATGCTTCGAGACTTCGGAACTTCAATATTTTATATAGAATCCAACTTATTTCTGTGTGATTAATAAGGTAGGCTCAATACATCAAGGATAAGCAAAACTTCGGGTCGTTGTTTTAGTGGTTGAAAAGTGCTCGAAGTCCATTTTTGTTTGAAGAGCTGTTGTCATTAGCTTAAAGTATTTTATTATTAGGGTTTAGATTTAAGTGTGTTATTTTTTAATGCTTAACTTTATTTCGAATATGTTGCGATCTTTTTAAAGTAAGATATATTCTTAAAACATGCACCATGCACCCAACCAAGACAAGGCATGATTCAAAACAAAAGTGCTCGATTATCAGTGAAGTTTGATGTGGCATGACCTTTAGTAGTTATATAAATTGATAAGACAAAATTATCAAATAATGAGTATAGGGAAAAAGGTAGTTGTAAATTGGTGAAACTTTAAACGGTCATAACTTTGAGCTCGCACGTCCGATTTACGCGATTTTTTTTTTATTTTGCGTATTTTTGCGAGATCTAGCCGTCCAAACCGCCCAAAGGTTGTTTGGCCGACACAATTTTTGAAAAAACACCTGTTATCGCATTAAATTTCAATTTTTCTCCAAATTGGTGCACAATTTTCATTCATCTTTAGTAAAATTCTAGTGATAAAAAATATATAATTAAAAGTGACAAAAGGAGGAATGCAACACGAGGACTTCCCAGGGGGTCACCACACCTAGTACTACTCTTGCCGAAGCACGCTTAACTTCAGAGTTCTGATGGGATCCGGTGCGTTAGTGCTGGTATGATCGCATCTGTCATTTCTAGCGCTCTAAATTCTATTAAGCCCTCCCCCCCCCCACCCCGGCTCTACGCCCACGCTTAACTAAAACCTGTCCTTTTCACATCTCGGCCCGGGCGTTATATTTGCAAAATAATATATAATTAAAAGCGACAAAAGGAGGGATGCAACACGAGCACTTCCCAGGAGGTCACCCATCCTAGTACTATTTTGTAGTTTTATTTGTATAAATTTCCTGTGAAAGTGTCGTCAATTAATTCAAATTATCCCCACATAAAACCTATTGAATGATCCTTCCCACTACAACCTTTCCCTCAGTATTCAGTTTTATATCATAATCATAAACTTTTGGTCTTTATATAAACTCTCTTATCTTTTAGTATTAATTAAATATTATTCATAATTGATAGTAATATTATTGCAAACGACTTTATGATAAGTCAATTGAAAAGTCTAACCTTTACTGCGTAATTCTGGGTGACTTTTTTTTTTCACAATTTTTCCATACTTCCGCCATTGATTAATCATGCTTCGAGACTTCGGAACTTCAATATTTTATATAGAATCCAACTTATTTCTGTGTGATTAATAAGGTAGGCTCAATACATCAAGGATAAGCAAAACTTCGGGTCGTTGTTTTAGTGGTTGAAAAGTGCTCGAAGTCCATTTTTGTTTGAAGACCTGTTGTCATTAGCTTAAAGTATTTTATTATTAGGGTTTAGATTTAAGTGTGTTAGTTTTTAATGCTTAACTTTATTTCGAATATGTTGCGATCTTTTTAAAGTAAGATATATTCTTAAAACATGCACCATGCACCCAACCAAGACAAGGCATGATTCAAAACAAAAGTGCTCGATTATCAGTGAAGTTTGATGTGGCATGACCTTTAGTAGTTATATAAATTGATAAGATAAAATTATCAAATAATGAGTATAGGGAAAAAAGTAGTTGTAAATTGGTGAAACTTTAAACGGTCATAACTTTTAGCTCGCACGTCCGATTTACGCGATTTTTTTTTATTTTGCGTATTTTTGCGAGATCTAGCCGCCCAAACCGCCCAAAGGTTGTTTGGCCGACACAATTTTTGAAAAAACACCTGTTATCGCATTAAATTTCAATTTTTCTCCAAATTGGTGCACAATTTTCATTCATCTTTAGTAAAATTCTAGTGATAAAAAATATATAATTAAAAGTGACAAAAGGAGGAATGCAACACGAGGACTTCCCAGGGGGTCACCACACCTAGTACTACTCTTGCCGAAGCACGCTTAACTTCAGAGTTCTGATGGGATCCGGTGCGTTAGTGCTGGTATGATCGCATCTGTCATTCCTAGCGCTCTAAATTCTATTAAGCCCCCCCCCCCCCCCACCCCGGCTCTACGCCCACGCTTAACTAAAACCTGTCCTTTTCACATCTCGGCCCGGGCGTTATATTTGCAAAATAATATATAATTAAAAGCGACAAAAGGAGGGATGCAACACGAGCACTTCCCAGGAGGTCACCCATCCTAGTACTACTTTGTAGTTTTATTTGTATAAATTTCTTGTGAAAGTGTCGTCAATTAATTCAAATTATCCCCACATAAAACCTATTGAATGATCCTTCCCACTACAACCTTTCCCTCAGTATTCAGTTTTATATCATAATCATAAACTTTTGGTCTTTATATAAACTCTCTTATCTTTTAGTATTAATTAAATATTATTCATAATTGATAGTAATATCATTGCAAACGACTTTATGATAAGTCAATTGAAAAGTCTAACCTTTGCTGCGTAATTCTGGGTGACTCTTTTTTTTCACAATTTTTCCATACTTCCGCCATTGATTAATCATGCTTCGAGACTTCGGAACTTCAATATTTTATATAGAATCCAACTTATTTCTGTGTGATTAATAAGGTAGGCTCAATACATCAAGGATAAGCAAAACTTCGGGTCGTTGTTTTAGTGGTTGAAAAGTGCTCGAAGTCCATTTTTGTTTGAAGACCTGTTGTCATTAGCTTAAAGTATTTTATTATTAGGGTTTAGATTTAAGTGTGTTATTTTTTAATGCTTAACTTTATTTCGAATATGTTGCGATCTTTTTAAAGTAAGATATATTCTTAAAACATGCACCATGCACCCAACCAAGACAAGGCATGATTCAAAACAAAAGTGCTCGATTATCAGTGAAGTTTGATGTGGCATGACCTTTAGTAGTTATATAAATTGATAAGATAAAATTATCAAATAATGAGTATAGGGAAAAAAGTAGTTGTAAATTGGTGAAACTTTAAACGGTCATAACTTTGAGCTCGCACGTCCGATTTACGCGATGTTTTTTTTGATTTTGCGTATTTTTGCGAGATCTAGCCGCCCAAACCGCCCAATGGCTGTTTGGCCGAGCCGATTTTTGAAAAAACACCTGTTATCGCATTCAATTTCAATTTTTCTCCAAATTGGTGCACAATTTTCATTCATCTTTAGTAAAATTCTAGTGATAAAAAATATTTAATTAAAAGCGACAAAAGGAGGGATGCAACACGAGGACTTCCCAGGGGGTCACCCATCCTAGTACTACTCTCGTCCAAGCACGCTTAACTTCGGAGTTCTGATGGGATCCGGGCCGTTAGTGCTGGTATGATCGCATCCGTCATTCCTAGCGCTCTAAATTCTATTAAGCCCTTTCCTCCCCGCGCCCACGCTTAACTAAATGCCTGTCCTTTTCACATCTCGGCCCGGACGTTACTTTTGCAAAAAATATATAATTAAAAGCGACAAACGGAGGGATGCAATACGAGGACTTCCCAGGGGGTCACCCATCCTAGTACTACTCTCGCCGAAGCACGCTTAATTTCGGAGTTCTGATGGGATCTGATGCGTTAGTGCTGGTATGATCGCATCCGTCATTCCTAGCGCTCTAAATTCTATTAAGCCCTTTCCTCCCCGCGTCCACGCTTAACTAAAAGCCTGTCCTTTTCACATCTCGGCCCGGGCGTTATTTTTGCAAAATAATATATAATTAAAAGCGACAAAAGGAGGGATGCAACACGAGGCACTTCCCAGGAGGTCACCCATCCTAGTACTACTTTGTAGTTTTATTTGTATAAATTTCTTGTGAAAGTGTCGTCAATTAATTCAAATTATCCCCACATAAAACCTATTGAATGATCCTTCCCACTACAACCTTTCCCTCAGTATTCAGTTTTATATCATAATCATAAACTTTTGGTCTTTATATAAACTCTCTTATCTTTTAGTATTAATTAAATATTATTCATAATTGATAGTAATATTATTGCAAACGACTTTATGATAAGTCAATTGAAAAGTCTAACCTTTACTGCGTAATTCTGGGTGACTTTTTTTTTCACAATTTTTCCATACTTCCGCCATTGATTAATCATGCTTCGAGACTTCGGAACTTCAATATTTTATGTGGAATCCAACTTATTTCTGTGTGATTAATAAGGTAGGCTCAATACATCAAGGATAAGCAAAACTTCGGGTCGTTGTTTTAGTGGTTGAAAAGTGCTCGAAGTCCATTTTTGTTTGAAGAGCTGTTGTCATTAGCTTAAAGTATTTTATTATTAGGGTTTAGATTTAAGTGTGTTATTTTTTAATGCTTAACTTTATTTCGAATATGTTGCGATCTTTTAAAGTAAGATATATTCTTAAAACATGCACCATGCACCCAACCAAGACAAGGCATGATTCAAAACAAAAGTGCTCGATTATCAGTGAAGTTTGATGTGGCATGACCTTTAGTAGTTATATAAATTGATAAGATAAAATTATCAAATAATGAGTATAGGGAAAAAAGTAGTTGTAAATTGGTGAAACTTTAAACGGTCATAACTTTGAGCTCGCACGTCCGATTTACGCGATGTTTTTTTTGATTTTGCGTATTTTTGCGAGATCTAGCCGCCCAAACCGCCCAATGGCTGTTTGGCCGAGCCGATTTTTGAAAAAACACCTGTTATCGCATTCAATTTCAATTTTTCTCCAAATTGGTGCATAATTTTCATTCATCTTTAGTAAAATTCTAGTGATAAAAAATATATAATTAAAAGCGACAAAAGGAGGGATGCAACACGAGGACTTCCCAGGGGGTCACCCATCCTAGTACTACTCTCGTCCAAGCACGCTTAACTTCGTAGTTCTGATGGGATCCGGGGCGTTAGTGCTGGTATGATCGCATCCGTCATTCCTAGCGCTCTAAATTCTATTAAGCCCTCCCCCCCCCCCGGCTCTACGGCCACGCTTAACTAAAAGCCTGTCCTTTTCACATCTCGGCCCGGGCGTTATATTTGCAAAATAATATATAATTAAAAGCGACAAAAGGAGGGATGCAACACGAGCACTTCCCAGGAGGTCACCCATCCTAGTACTACTTTGTAGTTTTATTTGTATAAATTTCTTGTGAAAGTGTCGTCAATTAATTCAAATTATCCCCACATAAAACCTATTGAATGAACCTTCCCACTACAACCTTTCCCTCAGTATTCAGTTTTATATCATAATCATAAACTTTTGGTCTTTATATAAACTCTCTTATCTTTTAGTATTAATTAAATATTATTCATAATTGATAGTAATATTATTGCAAACGACTTTATGATAAGTCAATTGAAAAGTCTAACCTTTACTGCGTAATTCTGGGTGACTTTTTTTTTCACAATTTTTCCATACTTCCGCCATTGATTAATCATGCTTCGAGACTTCGGAACTTCAATATTTTATATAGTAATCCAACTTATTTCTGTGTGATTAATAAGGTAGGCTCAATACATCAAGGATAAGCAAAACTTCGGGTCGTTGTTTTAGTGGTTGAAAAGTACTCGAAGTCCATTTTTGTTTGAAGAGCTGTTGTCATTAGCTTAAAGTATTTTATTATTAGGGTTTAGATTTAAGTGTGTTATTTTTTAATGCTTAACTTTATTTCGAATATGTTGCGATCTTTTTAAAGTAAGATATATTCTTAAAACATGCACCATGCACCCAACCAAGACAAGGCATGATTCAAAACAAAAGTGCTCGATTATCAGTGAAGTTTGATGTGGCATGACCTTTAGTAGTTATATAAATTGATAAGATAAAATTATCAAATAATGAGTATAGGGAAAAAAGTAGTTGTAAATTGGTGAAACTTTAAACGGTCATAACTCTGAGCTCGCACGTCCGATTTACGCGATTGTTTTTTGATTTTACGTATTTTTGCGAGATCTAGCCGCCCAAAGGCTGTTTGGCTGACACAATTTTTGAAAAAACACCTGTTATCGCATTAAATTTCAATTTTTCTCCAAATCGGTGCACAATTTTCATTCATCTTTAGTAAAATTCTAGTTATAAGAAATATATAATTAAAAGTGACAAAAGGAGGGATGCAACACGAGGACTTCCCAGGGGGTCACCACACCTAGTACTACTCTTGCCGAAGCACGCTTAACTTCAGAGTTCTGATGGGATCCGGTGCGTTAGTGCTGGTATGATCGCATCCGTCATTCCTAGCGCTCTAAATTCTATTAAGCCCTCCCCCCCCCCCCGGCTCTACGCCCACGCTTAACTAAAACCTGTCCTTTTCACATCTCGGCCCGGGCGTTATTTTTGCAAAATAATATATAATTAAAAGCGAAAAAAGGAGGGATGCAACACGAGGACTTCCGAGGGGGTCACCCATCCTAGAACTACTCTCGGCCAGGCACGCTTAACTTCAGAGTTCTGATGGGATCCGGTGCGTTAGTGCTGGTATGATCGCATCCGTCATTCCTAGCGCTCTAAATTCTATTAAGCCCTTTCATCCCCGCGCCCACGCTTAACTAAAAGCCTGTCCTTTTCACATCTCGGCCCGGACGTTATTTTTGCAAAAAATATATAATTAAAAGCGACAAAAGGAGGGATGCAACACGAGGACTTCCGAGAGGGTCACCCATCCTAGAACTACTCTCGGCCAGGCACGCTTAACTTCGGAGTTCTGATGGGATCCGGTGCGTTAGTGCTGGTATGATCGCATCCGTCATTCCTAGCGCTCTAAATTCTATTAAGCCCTTTCCTCCCCGCGTCCACGCTTAACTAAAAGCCTGTCCTTTTCACATCTCGGCCCGGAAGTTACTTTTGCAAAAAATATATAATTAAAAGCCACAAAAGGAGGGATGCAACACGAGGACTTCCCAGGGGTTACCCATCCTAGTACTACTCTCGACCAAGCACGCTTAACTTCGGAGTTCTGATGGGATCCGGTGCGTTTGTGCTGGTATGATCGCATCCATCCTGGGAAGTCCTCGTGTTGCATCCCTCCTTTTGTCGCTTTTAATTAAATATTTTTTATCAGTAGAATTTTACTAAAGATGAATGAAAATTGTGCACCAATTTGGAGAAAAATTGAAATTGAATGCGATAACAGGTGTTTTTTCAAAAATCGGCTCGGCCAAACAGCCTTTGGGCGGTTTGGGCGGCTATATCTCGCAAAAATACGCAAAATAAAAAAAAAATCGCGTAAATCGGACGTGCGAGCTCAAAGTTATGACCGTTTAAAGTTTCATCAATTTACAACTACTTTTTTCCCTATACTCATTATTTGATAATTTTATCTTATCAATTTATATAACTACTAAAGGTCATGCCACATCAAACTTCACTGATAATCGAGCACTTTTGTTTTGAATCATGCCTTGTCTTGGTTGGGTGCATGGTGCATGTTTTAAGAATATATCTTACTTTAAAAAGATCGCAACATATTCGAAATAAAGTTAAGCATTAAAAAATAACACACTTAAATCTAAACCCTAATAATAAAATACTTTAAGCTAATGACAACAGCTCTTCAAACAAAAATGGACTTCGAGCACTTTTCAACCACTAAAACAACGACCCGAAGTTTTGCTTATCCTTGATGTATTGAGCCTACCTTATTAATCACACAGAAATAAGTTGGATTCTATATAAAATATTGAAGTTCCGAAGTCTCGAAGCATGATTAATCAATGGCGGAAGTATGGAAAAATTGTGAAAAAAAAAGACACCCAGAATTACGCAGTAAAGGTTAGACTTTTCAATTGACTTATCATAAAGTCGTTTGCAATGATATTACTATCAATTATGAATAATATTTAATTAATACTAAAAGATAAGAGAGTTTATATAAAGACCAAAAGTTTATGATTATGATATAAAACTGAATACTGAGGGAAAGGTTGTAGTGGGAAGGATCATTCAATAGGTTTTATGTGGGGCAAATTTGAATTAATTGACGACACTTTCACAAGAAATTTATACAAATAAAACTACAAAGTAGTACTAGGATGGGTGACCTCCTGGGAAGTCCTCGTGTTGCATCCCTCCTTTTGTCGCTTTTAATTATATATTATTTTGCAAAAATAACGCCCGGGCCGAGATGTGAAAAGGACAGGCTTTTAGTTAAGCGTGGACGCGGGGAGGAAAGGGCTTAATAGAATTTAGAGCGCTAGGAATGACGGATGCGATCATACCAGCACTAACGCACCGGATCCCATCAGAACTCCGAAGTTAAGCGTGCTTGGTCGAGAGTAGTACTAGGATGGGTGACCCCCTGGGAAGTCCTCGTGTTGCATCCCTCCTTTTGTCGCTTTTAATTAATATATTTTTATCACTAGAATTTTACTAAAGATGAATGAAAATTGTGCACCAATTTGGAGAAAAATTGAAATTGAATGCGATAACAGGTGTTTAATCGGCTCGGCCAAACTGCCTTGGGGCGGTTTGGGCGGCTAGATCTCGCAAAAATACGCAAAATCAAAAAAAAAATCGCGTAAATCGGACGTGCGAGCTCAAAGTTATGACCGTTTAAAGTTTCACCAATTTACAACTACTTTTTTCCCTATACTCATTATTTGATAATTTTATCTTATCAATTTATATAACTACTAAGGTCATGCCACATCAAACTTCACTGATAATCGAGCACTTTTGTTTTGAATCATGCCTTGTCTTGGTTGGGTGCATGGTGCATGTTTTAAGAATATATCTTACATTAAAAAGATCGCAACATATTCGAAATAAAGTTAAGCATTAAAAAATAACACACTTAAATCTAAACCCTAATAATAAAATACTTTAAGCTAATGACAACAGGTCTTCAAACAAAAATGGACTTCGAGCACTTTTCAACCACTAAAACAACGACCCGAAGTTTTGCTTATCCTTGATGTATTGAGCCTACCTTATTAATCACACAGAAATAAGTTGGATTCTATATAAAATATTGAAGTTCCGAAGTCTCGAAGCATGATTAATCAATGGCGGAAGTATGGAAAAATTGTGAAAAAAAAAAGTCACCCAGAATTACGCAGTAAAGGTTAGACTTTTCAATTGACTTATCATAAAGTCGTTTGCAATGATATTACTATCAATTATGAATAATATTTAATTAATACTAAAAGATAAGAGAGTTTATATAAAGACCAAAAGTTTATGATTATGATATAAAACTGAATACTGAGGGAAAGGTTGTAGTGGGAAGGATCATTCAATAGGTTTTATGTGGGGCAAATTTGAATTAATTGACGACACTTTCACAAGAAATTTATACAAATAAAACTACAAAGTAGTACTAGGATGGGTGACCTCCTGGGAAGTCCTCGTGTTGCATCCCTCCTTTTGTCGCTTTTAATTATATATTATTTTGCAAAAATAACGCCCGGGCCGAGATGTGAAAAGGACAGGCTTTTAGTTAAGCGTGGACGCGGGGAGGAAAGGGCTTAATAGAATTTAGAGCGCTAGGAATGACGGATGCGATCATACCAGCACTAACGCACCGGATCCCATCAGAACTCCGAAGTTAAGCGTGCCTGGGCGAGAGTAGTACTAGGATGGGTGACCCCCTCGGAAGTCCTCGTGTTGCATCCCTCCTTTTGTCGCTTTTAATTATATATTTTTTGCAAAAATAACGTCCGGGCCGAGATGTGAAAAGGACAGGCTTTTAGTTAAGCGTGGGCGCGGGGATGAAAGGGCTTAATAGAATTTAGAGCGCTAGGAATGACGGATGCGATCATACCAGCACTAACGCACCGGATCCCATCAGAACTCCGAAGTAAAGCGGGCTTGGGCGAGAGAATAGTACTAGGATGGGTGACCCTCTGGGAAGTCATCGTGTTGCATCCCTCATTTTGTCGCTTTTAATTATATAATTTTATCACTAGAATTTTACTAAATATGAATGAAAATTGGGCACCAATTTGGAGGAAAATTGAAATTGAATGGGATAACAAGTGTTTTTTCAAAAATCGGCTCGGCCAAACCACCTTGCGGCAGTTTGGGCGGCTAGATCTCGCAAAAATACGCAAAATCAAAAAAAAAAATCGCGTAAATCGGACGTGCGAGCGCAAAGTTATGACCGTTTAAAGTTTCACCAATTTACAACTACTTTTTTCCCTATACTCATTATTTGATAATTTTATCTTATCAATTTATATAACTACTTAAGGTCATGCCACATCAAACATCACTGATAATCGAGCACTTTTGTTTTGAATCATGCCTTGTCTTGGTTGGGTGCATGGTGCATGTTTTAATAATATATCTTACGTTAGAAAGATCGCAACATATTCCAAATAAAGTTAAGCATTAAAAAATAACACACTTAAATCTAAACCCTAATAATAAAAAACTTTAAGCTAATGACAACTGGTCTTCAAACAAAAATGGACTTCGAGCACTTTTCAACCACTAAAACAACGACCCGAAGTTTTGCTTATCCTTGATGTATTGAGCCTACCTTATTAATCACACAAAAATAAGTTGGATTCTATATAAAATATTGAAGTTCCGAAGTCTCGAAGCATGATTAATCAATGGCGGAAGTATGGAAAAATTGTGAAAAAAAAAGAGCACCCAGAATTACGCAGTAAAGGTTAGACTTTTCAATTGACTTATCATAAAGTCGTTTGCAATGATATTACTATCAATTATGAATAATATTTAATTAATACTAAAAGATAAGAGAGTTTATATAAAGACCAAAAGTTTATGATTATGATATAAAATCTGAATACTGAGGGAAAGGTTGTAGTGGGAAGGATCATTCAATAGGTTTTATGTGGTGCAAATTTGAATTAATTGACGACACTTTCACAAGAAATTTATACAAATAAAACTACAAAGTAGTACTAGGATGGGTGACCTCCTGGGAAGTCCTCGTGTTGCATCCCTCCTTTTGTCGCTTTTAATTATATATTATTTTGCAAAAATAACGCCCGGGCCGAGATGTGAAAAGGACAGGCTTTTAGTTAAGCGTGGACGCGGGGAGGAAAGGGCTTAATAGAATTTAGAGCGCTAGGAATGACGGATGCGATCATACCAGCACTAACGCACCGGATCCCATCAGAACTCCGAAGTTAAGCGTGCCTGGGCGAGAGTAGTACTAGGATGGGTGACCCCCTCGGGAAGTCCTCGTGTTGCATCCCTCCTTTTGTCGCTTTTAATTATATATTTTTTGCAAAAATAACGTCCGGGCCGAGATGTGAAAAGGACAGGCTTTTAGTTAAGCGTTGGCGCGGGGATGAAAGGGCTTAATAGAATTTAGAGCGCTAGGAATGACGGATGCGATCATACCAGCACTAACGCACCGGATCCCATCAGAACTCCGAAGTAAAGCGTGCTTGGGCGAGAGTAGTACTAGGATGGGTGACCCCCTGGGAAGTCCTCGTGTTGCATCCCTCATTTTGTCGCTTTTAATTATATATTTTTTATCACTAGAATTTTACTAAAGATGAATGAAAATTGTGCACCAATTTGGAGGAAAATTGAAATTGAATGGGATAACAAGTGTTTTTTCAAAAATCGGCTCGGCCAAACCGCCTTGCGGCAGTTTGGGCGGCTAGATCTCGCAAAAATACGCAAAATCAAAAAAACAAATCGCGTAAATCGGACGTGCGAGCGCAAAGTTATGACCGTTTAAAGTTTCACCAATTTACAACTACTTTTTTCCCTATACTCATTATTTTATAATTTTATCTTATCAATTTATAGAACTACTTAAGGTCATGCCACATCAAACATCACTTATAATCGAGCACTTTTGTTTTGAATCATGCCTTGTCTTGGTTGGGTGCATGGTGCATGTTTTAATAATATATCTTACTTTAAAAAGATCGCAACATATTCGAAATAAAGTTAAGCATTAAAAAATAACACACTTAAATCTAAACCCTAATAATAAAAAACTTTAAGCTAATGACAACTGGTCTTCAAACAAAAATGGACTTCGAGCACTTTTCAACCACTAAAACAACGACCCGAAGTTTTGCTTATCCTTGATGTATTGAGCCTACCTTATTAATCACACAAAAATAAGTTGGATTCTATATAAAATATTGAAGTTCCGAAGTCTCGAAGCATGATTAATCAATGGCGGAAGTATGGAAAAATTGTGAAAAAAAAGAGCACCCAGAATTACGCAGTAAAGGTTAGACTTTTCAATTGACTTATCATAAAGTCGTTTGCAATGATATTACTATCAATTATGAATAATATTTAATTAATACTAAAAGATAAGAGAGATTATATAAAGACCAAAAGTTTATGATTATGATATAAAATCTGAATACTGAGGGAAAGGTTGTAGTGGGAAGGATCATTCAATAGGTTTTATGTGGTGCAAATTTGAATTAATTGACGACACTTTCACAAGAAATTTATCCAAATAAAACTACAAAGTAGTACTAGGATGGGTGACCTCCTGGGAAGTCCTCGTGTTGCATCCCTCCTTTTGTCGCTTTTAATTATATATTATTTTGCAAAAATAACGCCCGGGCCGAGATGTGAAAAGGACAGGCTTTTAGTTAAGCGTGGGCGCAGAGCCAGGGGGGAGGAAAGGGCTTAATAGAATTTAGAGCGCTAGGAATGACGGATGCGATCATACCAGCACTAACGCACCGGATCCCATCAGAACTCCGAAGTTAAGCGTGCTTGGGCGAGAGTAGTACTAGGATGGGTGACCCCCTGGGAAGTCCTCGTGTTGCATCCCTCCTTTTGTCGCTTTTAATTATATATTTTTTATCACTAGAATTTTACTAAAGATGAATGAAAATTGTGCACCAATTTGGAGAAAAATTGAAATTGAATGGGATAACAGGTGTTTTTTCAAAAATCGGCTCGGCCAAACCGCCTTGCGGCAGTTTGGGCGGCTAGATCTCGCAAAAATACGCAAAATCAAAAAACAAATCGCGTAAATCGGACGTGCGAGCGCAAAGTTATGACCGTTTAAAGTTTCACCAATTTACAACTACTTTTTTCCCTATACTCATTATTTGATAATTTTATCTTATCAATTTATATAACTACTAAAGGTCATGCCACATCAAACATCACTGATAATCGAGCACTTTTGTTTTGAATCATGCCTTGTCTTGGTTGGGTGCATGGTGCATGTTTTAATAATATATCTTACTTTAAAAAGATCGCAACATATTCGAAATAAAGTTAAGCATTAAAAAATAACACACTTAAATCTAAACCCTAATAATAAAAAACTTTAAGCTAATGACAACTGGTCTTCAAACAAAAATGGACTTCGAGCACTTTTCAACCACTAAAACAACGACCCGAAGTTTTGCTTATCCTTGATGTATTGAGCCTACCTTATTAATCACACAAAAATAAGTTGGATTCTATATAAAATATTGAAGTTCCGAAGTCTCGAAGCATGATTAATCAATGGCGGAAGTATGGAAAAATTGTGAAAAAAAAGAGCACCCAGAATTACGCAGTAAAGGTTAGACTTTTCAATTGACTTATCATAAAGTCGTTTGCAATGATATTACTATCAATTATGAATAATATTTAATTAATACTAAAAGATAAGAGAGATTATATAAAGACCAAAAGTTTATGATTATGATATAAAATCTGAATACTGAGGGAAAGGTTGTAGTGGGAAGGATCATTCAATAGGTTTTATGTGGTGCAAATTTGAATTAATTGACGACACTTTCACAAGAAATTTATCCAAATAAAACTACAAAGTAGTACTAGGATGGGTGACCTCCTGGGAAGTCCTCGTGTTGCATCCCTCCTTTTGTCGCTTTTAATTATATATTATTTTGCAAAAATAACGCCCGGGCCGAGATGTGAAAAGGACAGGCTTTTAGTTAAGCGTGGACGCGGGGAGGAAAGGGCTTAATAGAATTTAGAGCGCTAGGAATGACGGATGCGATCATACCAGCACTAACGCACCGGATCCCATCAGAACTCCGAAGTTAAGCGTGCCTGGGCGAGAGTAGTACTAGGATGGGTGACCCCCTCGGAAGTCCTCGTGTTGCATCCCTCCTTTTGTCGCTTTTAATTATATATTTTTTGCAAAAATAACGTCCGGGCCGAGATGTGAAAAGGACAGGCTTTTAGTTAAGCGTGGGCGCGGGGAGGAAAGGGCTTAATAGAATTTAGAGCGCTAGGAATGACGGATGCGATCATACCAGCACTAACGCACCGGATCCCATCAGAACTCCGAAGTAAAGCGTGCTTGGGCGAGAGTAGTACTAGGATGGGTGACCCCCTGGGAAGTCCTCGTGTTGCATCCCTCCTTTTGTCGCTTTTAATTATATATTTTTTATCACTAGAATTTTACTAAAGATGAATGAAAATTGTGCACCAATTTGGAGCAAAATTGAAATTGAATGGGATAACAGGTGTTTTTTCAAAAATCGGCTCGGCCAAACCGCCTTGCGGCAGTTTGGGCGGCTAGATCTCGCAAAAATACGCAAAATCAAAAAACAAATCGCGTAAATCGGACGTGCGAGCGCAAAGTTATGACCGTTTAAAGTTTCACCAATTTACAACTACTTTTTTCCCTATACTCATTATTTGATAATTTTATCTTATCAATTTATATAACTACTTAAGGTCATGCCACATCAAACATCACTTATAATCGAGCACTTTTGTTTTGAATCATGCCTTGTCTTGGTTGGGTGCATGGTGCATGTTTTAATAATATATCTTACTTTAAAAAGATCGCAACATATTCGAAATAAAGTTAAGCATTAAAAAATAACACACTTAAATCTAAACCCTAATAATAAAAAACTTTAAGCTAATGACAATAGGTCTTCAAACAAAAATGGACTTCGAGCACTTTTCAACCACTAAAACAACGACCCGAAGTTTTGCTTATCCTTGATGTATTGAGCCTACCTTATTAATCACACAAAAATAAGTTGGATTCTATATAAAATATTGAAGTTCCGAAGTCTCGAAGCATGATTAATCAATGGCGGAAGTATGGAAAAATTGTGAAAAAAAAGAGTCACCCAGAATTACGCAGTAAAGGTTAGACTTTTCAATTGACTTATCATAAAGTCGTTTGCAATGATATTACTATCAATTATGAATAATATTTAATTAATACTAAAAGATAAGAGAGTTTATATAAAGACCAAAAGTTTATGATTATGATATAAAATCTGAATACTGAGGGAAAGGTTGTAGTGGGAAGGATCATTCAATAGGTTTTATGTGGTGCAAATTTGAATTAATTGACGACACTTTCACAAGAAATTTATCCAAATAAAACTACAAAGTAGTACTAGGATGGGTGACCTCCTGGGAAGTCCTCGTGTTGCATCCCTCCTTTTGTCGCTTTTAATTATATATTATTTTGCAAAAATAACGCCCGGGCCGAGATGTGAAAAGGACAGGCTTTTAGTTAAGCGTGGGCGCGGGGAGGAAAGGGCTTAATAGAATTTAGAGCGCTAGGAATGACGGATGCGATCATACCAGCACTAACGCACCGGATCCCATCAGAACTCCGAAGTTAAGCGTGCTTGGGCGAGAGTAGTACTAGGATGGGTGACCCCCTGGGAAGTCCTCGTGTTGCATCCCTCCTTTTGTCGCTTTTAATTATATATTTTTTATCACTAGAATTTTACTAAAGATGAATGAAAATTGTGCACCAATTTGGAGCAAAATTGAAATTGAATGGGATAACAGGTATTTTTTTCAAAAATCGGCTCGGCCAAACCGCCTTGCGGCAGTTTGGGCGGCTAGATCTCGCAAAAATACGCAAAATCAAAAAACAAATCGCGTAAATCGGACGTGCGAGCGCAAAGTTATGACCGTTTAAAGTTTCACCAATTTACAACTACTTTTTTCCCTATACTCATTATTTGATAATTTTATCTTATCAATTTATATAACTACTAAAGGTCATGCCACATCAAACATGAACTGATAATCGAGCACTTTTGTTTTGAATCATGCCTTGTCTTGGTTGGGTGCATGGTGCATGTTTTAATAATATATCTTACTTTAAAAAGATCGCAACATATTCGAAATAAAGTTAAGCATTAAAAAATAACACACTTAAATCTAAACCCTAATAATAAAATACTTTAAGCTAATGACAACAGGTCTTCAAACAAAAATGGACTTCGAGCACTTTTCAACCACTAAAACAACGACCCGAAGTTTTGCTTATCCTTGATGTATTGAGCCTACCTTATTAATCACACAAAAATAAGTTGGATTCTATATAAAATATTGAAGTTCCGAAGTCTCGAAGCATGATTAATCAATGGCGGAAGTATGGAAAAATTGTGAAAAAAAAGGTCACCCAGAATTACGCAGTAAAGGTTAGACTTTTCAATTGACTTATCATAAAGTCGTTTGCAATGATATTACTATCAATTATGAATAATATTTAATTAATACTAAAAGATAAGAGAGTTTATATAAAGACCAAAAGTTTATGATTATGATATAAAACTGAATACTGAGGGAAAGGTTGTAGTGGGAAGGATCATTCAATAGGTTTTATGTGGTGCAAATTTGAATTAATTGACGACACTTTCACAAGAAATTTATACAAATAAAACTACAAAGTAGTACTAGGATGGGTGACCTCCTGGGAAGTCCTCGTGTTGCATCCCTCCTTTTGTCGCTTTTAATTATATATTATTTTGCAAAAATAACGCCCGGGCCGAGATGTGAAAAGGACAGGCTTTTAGTTAAGCGTGGACGCGGGGAGGAAAGGGCTTAATAGAATTTAGAGCGCTAGGAATGACGGATGCGATCATACCAGCACTAACGCACCGGATCCCATCAGAACTCCGAAGTTAAGCGTGCTTGGGCGAGAGTAGTACTAGGATGGGTGACCCCCTGGGAAGTCCTCGTGTTGCATCCCTCCTTTTGTCGCTTTTAATTATATATTTTTTGCAAAAATAACGTCCGGGCCGAGATGTGAAAAGGACAGGCTTTTAGTTAAGCGTGGGCGCGGGGATGAAAGGGCTTAATAGAATTTAGAGCGCTAGGAATGACGGATGCGATCATACCAGCACTAACGCACCGGATCCCATCAGAACTCCGAAGTAAAGCGTGCTTGGGCGAGAGTAGTACTAAGATGGGTGACCCCCTGGGAAGTCATCGTGTTGCATCCCTCATTTTGTCGCTTTTAATTATATATTTTTTATCACTAGAATTTTACTAAATATGAATGAAAATTGTGCACCAATTTGGAGGAAAATTGAAATTGAATGGGATAACAAGTGTTTTTTCAAAAATCGGCTCGGCCAAACCGCCTTGCGGCAGTTTGGGCGGCTAGATCTCGCAAAAATACGCAAAATCAAAAAACAAATCGCGTAAATCGGACGTGCGAGCGCAAAGTTATGACCGTTTAAAGTTTCACCAATTTACAACTACTTTTTTCCCTATACTCATTATTTGATAATTTTATCTTATCAATTTATATAACTACTTAAGGTCATGCCACATCAAACATCACTTATAATCGAGCACTTTTGTTTTGAATCATGCCTTGTCTTGGTTGGGTGCATGGTGCATGTTTTAATAATATATCTTACTTTAAAAAGATCGCAACATATTCGAAATAAAGTTAAGCATTAAAAAATAACACACTTAAATCTAAACCCTAATAATAAAAACTTTAAGCTAATGACAACTGGTCTTCAAACAAAAATGGACTTCGAGCACTTTTCAACCACTAAAACAACGACCCGAAGTTTTGCTTATCCTTGATGTATTGAGCCTACCTTATTAATCACACAAAAATAAGTTGGATTCTATATAAAATATTGAAGTTCCGAAGTCTCGAAGCATGATTAATCAATGGCGGAAGTATGGAAAAATTGTGAAAAAAAAGACACCCAGAATTACGCAGTAAAGGTTAGACTTTTCAATTGACTTATCATAAAGTCGTTTGCAATGATATTACTATCAATTATGAATAATATTTAATTAATACTAAAAGATAAGAGAGTTTATATAAAGACCAAAAGTTTATGATTATGATATAAAACTGAATACTGAGGGAAAGGTTGTAGTGGGAAGGATCATTCAATAGGTTTTATGTGGTGCAAATTTGAATTAATTGACGACACTTTCACAAGAAATTTATACAAATAAAACTACAAAGTAGTACTAGGATGGGTGACCTCCTGGGAAGTCCTCGTGTTGCATCCCTCCTTTTGTCGCTTTTAATTATATATTATTTTGCAAAAATAACGCCCGGGCCGAGATGTGAAAAGGACAGGCTTTTAGTTAAGCGTGGACGCGGGGAGGAAAGGGCTTAATAGAATTTAGAGCGCTAGGAATGACGGATGCGATCATACCAGCACTAACGCACCGGATCCCATCAGAACTCCGAAGTTAAGCGTGCCTGGGCGAGAGTAGTACTAGGATGGGTGACCCCCTCGGAAGTCCTCGTGTTGCATCCCTCCTTTTGTCGCTTTTAATTATATATTTTTTGCAAAAATAACGTCCGGGCCGAGATGTGAAAAGGACAGGCTTTTAGTTAAGCGTTGGCGCGGGGATGAAAGGGCTTAATAGAATTTAGAGCGCTAGGAATGACGGATGCGATCATACCAGCACTAACGCACCGGATCCCATCAGAACTCCGAAGTAAAGCGGGCTTGGGCGAGAGAATAGTACTAGGATGGGTGACCCCCTGGGAAGTCATCGTGTTGCATCCCTCATTTTGTCGCTTTTAATTATATATTTTTTATCACTAGAATTTTACTAAATATGAATGAAAATTGTGCACCAATTTGGAGGAAAATTGAAATTGAATGGGATAACAAGTGTTTTTTCAAAAATCGGCTCGGCCAAACCGCCTTGCGGCAGTTTGGGCGGCTAGATCTCGCAAAAATACGCAAAATCAAAAAACAAATCGCGTAAATCGGACGTGCGAGCGCAAAGTTATGACCGTTTAAAGTTTCACCAATTTACAACTACTTTTTTCCCTATACTCATTATTTGATAATTTTATCTTATCAATTTATATAACTACTTAAGGTCATGCCACATCAAACATCACTGATAATCGAGCACTTTTGTTTTGAATCATGCCTTGTCTTGGTTGGGTGCATGGTGCATGTTTTAATAATATATCTTACTTTAAAAAGATCGCAACATATTCGAAATAAAGTTAAGCATTAAAAAATAACACACTTAAATCTAAACCCTAATAATAAAAAACTTTAAGCTAATGACAACTGGTCTTCAAACAAAAATGGACTTCGAGCACTTTTCAACCACTAAAACAACGACCCGAAGTTTTGCTTATCCTTGATGTATTGAGCCTACCTTATTAATCACACAAAAATAAGTTGGATTCTATATAAAATATTGAAGTTCCGAAGTCTCGAAGCATGATTAATCAATGGCGGAAGTATGGAAAAATTGTGAAAAAAAAGAGCACCCAGAATTACGCAGTAAAGGTTAGACTTTTCAATTGACTTATCATAAAGTCGTTTGCAATGATATTACTATCAATTATGAATAATATTTAATTAATACTAAAAGATAAGAGAGTTTATATAAAGACCAAAAGTTTATGATTATGATATAAAATCTGAATACTGAGGGAAAGGTTGTAGTGGGAAGGATCATTCAATAGGTTTTATGTGGTGCAAATTTGAATTAATTGACGACACTTTCACAAGAAATTTATACAAATAAAACTACAAAGTAGTACTAGGATGGGTGACCTCCTGGGAAGTCCTCGTGTTGCATCCCTCCTTTTGTCGCTTTTAATTATATATTATTTTGCAAAAATAACGCCCGGGCCGAGATGTGAAAAGGACAGGCTTTTAGTTAAGCGTGGACGCGGGGAGGAAAGGGCTTAATAGAATTTAGAGCGCTAGGAATGACGGATGCGATCATACCAGCACTAACGCACCGGATCCCATCAGAACTCCGAAGTAAAGCGTGCTTCGGGCGAGAGATAGTACTAGGATGGGTGACCCCCTCGGAAGTCCTCGTGTTGCATACCTCCTTTTGTCGCTTTTAATTATATATTTTTTATCACTAGAATTTTACTAAATATGAATGAAAATTGTGCACCCATTTGGAGGAAAATTGAAATTGAATGGGATAACGAGTGTTTTTTTCAAAAATCGGCTCGGCCAAACCGCCTTGCGGCAGTTTGGGCGGCTAGATCTCGCAAAAATACGCAAAATCAAAAAACAAATCGCGTAAATCGGACGTGCGAGCGCAAAGTTATGACCGTTTAAAGTTTCACCAATTTACAACTACTTTTTTCCCTATACTCATTATTTGATAATTTTATCTTATCAATTTATATAACTACTAAAGGTCATGCCACATCAAACATCACTGATAATCGAGCACTTTTGTTTTGAATCATGCCTTGTCTTGGTTGGGTGCATGGTGCATGTTTTAATAATATATCTTACTTTAAAAGATCGCAACATATTCGAAATAAAGTTAAGCATTAAAAAATAACACACTTAAATCTAAACCCTAATAATAAAAAACTTTAAGCTAATGACAACTGGTCTTCAAACAAAAATGGACTTCGAGCACTTTTCAACCACTAAAACAACGACCCGAAGTTTTGCTTATCCTTGATGTATTGAGCCTACCTTATTAATCACACAAAAATAAGTTGGATTCTATATAAAATATTGAAGTTCCGAAGTCTCGAAGCATGATTAATCAATGGCGGAAGTATGGAAAAATTGTGAAAAAAAAGAGCACCCAGAATTACGCAGTAAAGGTTAGACTTTTCAATTGACTTATCATAAAGTCGTTTGCAATGATATTACTATCAATTATGAATAATATTTAATTAATACTAAAAGATAAGAGAGTTTATATAAAGACCAAAAGTTTATGATTATGATATAAAATCTGAATACTGAGGGAAAGGTTGTAGTGGGAAGGATCATTCAATAGGTTTTATGTGGTGCAAATTTGAATTAATTGACGACACTTTCACAAGAAATTTATCCAAATAAAACTACAAAGTAGTACTAGGATGGGTGACCTCCTGGGAAGTCCTCGTGTTGCATCCCTCCTTTTGTCGCTTTTAATTATATATTATTTTGCAAAAATAACGCCCGGGCCGAGATGTGAAAAGGACAGGCTTTTAGTTAAGCGTGGACGCGGGGAGGAAAGGGCTTAATAGAATTTAGAGCGCTAGGAATGACGGATGCGATCATACCAGCACTAACGCACCGGATCCCATCAGAACTCCGAAGTTAAGCGTGCCTGGGCGAGAGTAGTACTAGGATGGGTGACCCCCTCGGAAGTCCTCGTGTTGCATCCCTCCTTTTGTCGCTTTTAATTATATATTTTTTGCAAAAATAACGTCCGGGCCGAGATGTGAAAAGGACAGGCTTTTAGTTAAGCGTGGGCGCGGGGATGAAAGGGCTTAATAGAATTTAGAGCGCTAGGAATGACGGATGCGATCATACCAGCACTAACGCACCGGATCCCATCAGAACTCCGAAGTTAAGCGTGCTTGGGCGAGAGTAGTACTAGGATGGGTGACCCCCTGGGAAGTCATCGTGTTGCATCCCTCATTTTGTCGCTTTTAATTATATATTTTTTATCACTAGAATTTTACTAAATATGAATGAAAATTGTGCACCAATTTGGAGGAAAATTGAAATTGAATGGGATAACAAGTGTTTTTTCAAAAATTGGCTCGGCCAAACCGCCTTGCGGCAGTTTGGGCGGCTAGATCTCGCAAAAATACGCAAAATCAAAAAAAAAATCGCGTAAATCGGACGTGCGAGCGCAAAGTTATGACCGTTTAAAGTTTCACCAATTTACAACTACTTTTTTCCCTATACTCATTATTTGATAATTTTATCTTATCAATTTATATAACTACTAAAGGTCATGCCACATCAAACTTCACTGATAATCGAGCACTTTTGTTTTGAATCATGCCTTGTCTTGGTTGGGTGCATGGTGCATGTTTTAATAATATATCTTACTTTAAAAAGATCGCAACATATTCGAAATAAAGTTAAGCATTAAAAAATAACACACTTAAATCTAAACCCTAATAATAAAAACTTTAAGCTAATGACAACATGGTCTTCAAACAAAAATGGACTTCGAGCACTTTTCAACCACTAAAACAACGACCCGAAGTTTTGCTTATCCTTGATGTATTGAGCCTACCTTATTAATCACACAAAAATAAGTTGGATTCTATATAAAATATTGAAGTTCCGAAGTCTCGAAGCATGATTAATCAATGGCGGAAGTATGGAAAAATTGTGAAAAAAAGAGACCCAGAATTACGCAGCAACGTCAGACTTTTAAATTGACTTATCATAAAGTCGTTTGCAATGATATTACTATCAATTATGAATAATATTTAATTAATACTAAAAGATAAGAGAGATTATATAAAGACCAAAAGTTTATGATTATGATATAAAATCTGAATACTGAGGGAAAGGTTGTAGTGGGAAGGATCATTCAATAGGTTTTATGTGGTGCAAATTTGAATTAATTGACGACACTTTCACAAGAAATTTATCCAAATAAAACTACAAAGTAGTACTAGGATGGGTGACCTCCTGGGAAGTCCTCGTGTTGCATCCCTCCTTTTGTCGCTTTTAATTATATATTATTTTGCAAAAATAACGCCCGGGCCGAGATGTGAAAAGGACAGGCTTTTAGTTAAGCGTGGGCGTAGAGCCGGGGGGGGGGGGGGAAGGGCTTAATAGAATTTAGAGCGCTAGGAATGACGGATGCGATCATACCAGCACTAACGCACCGGATCCCATCAGAACTCTGAAGTTAAGCGTGCTTCGGCGAGAGTAGTACTAGGTGTGGTGACCCCCTGGGAAGTCCTCGTGTTGCATCCCTCATTTTGTCGCTTTTAATTATATATTTTTTATCACTAGAATTTTACTAAATATGAATGAAAATTGTGCACCAATTTGGAGGAAAATTGAAATTGAATGGGATAACAAGTGTTTTTTCAAAAATTGGCTCGGCCAAACCGCCTTGCGGCAGTTTGGGCGGCTAGATCTCGCAAAAATACGCAAAATCAAAAAAAAAATCGCGTAAATCGGACGTGCGAGCGCAAAGTTATGACCGTTTAAAGTTTCACCAATTTACAACTACTTTTTTCCCTATACACATTATTTGATAATTTTATCTTATCAATTTATATAACTACTAAAGGTCATGCCACATCAAACATTCACTGATAATCGAGCACTTTTGTTTTGAATCATGCCTTGTCTTGGTTGGGTGCATGGTGCATGTTTTAATAATATATCTTACTTTAAAAAGATCGCAACATATTCGAAATAAAGTTAAGCATTAAAAAATAACACACTTAAATCTAAACCCTAATAATAAAAACTTTAAGCTAATGACAACATGGTCTTCAAACAAAAATGGACTTCGAGCACTTTTCAACCACTAAAACAACGACCCGAAGTTTTGCTTATCCTTGATGTATTGAGCCTACCTTATTAATCACACAAAATAAGTTGGATTCTATATAAAATATTGAAGTTCCGAAGTCTCGAAGCATGATTAATCAATGGCGGAAGTATGGAAAAATTGTGAAAAAAAAGAGACCCAGAATTACGCAGCAAAGGTTAGACTTTTCAATTGACTTATCATAAAGTCGTTTGCAATGATATTACTATCAATTATGAATAATATTTAATTAATACTAAAAGATAAGAGAGTTTATATAAAGACCAAAAGTTTATGATTATGATATAAAATCTGAATACTGAGGGAAAGGTTGTAGTGGGAAGGATCATTCAATAGGTTTTATGTGGTGCAAATTTGAATTAATTGACGACACTTTCACAAGAAATTTATCCAAATAAAACTACAAAGTAGTACTAGGATGGGTGACCTCCCTGGGAAGTCCTCGTGTTGCATCCCTCCTTTTGTCGCTTTTAATTATATATTATTTTGCAAAAATAACGCCCGGGCCGAGATGTGAAAAGGACAGGCTTTAGTTAAGCGTGGGCGTAGAGCGGGGGGGGGGGGGGGAAGGGCTTAATAGAATTTAGAGCGCTAGGAATGACGGATGCGATCATACCAGCACTAACGCACCGGATCCCATCAGAACTCTCGAAGTTAAGCGTGCTTCGGCGAGAGTAGTACTAGGTGTGGTGACCCCCTGGGAAGTCCTCGTGTTGCATCCCTCCTTTTGTCGCTTTTAATTATATATTTTTTATCACTAGAATTTTACTAAATATGAATGAAAATTGTGCACCAATTTGGAGGAAAATTGAAATTGAATGGGATAACAAGTGTTTTTTCAAAATTGGCTCGGCCAAACCGCCTTGCGGCAGTTTGGGCGGCTAGATCTCGCAAAAATACGCAAAATCAAAAAACAAATCGCGTAAATCGGACGTGCGAGCTCAAAGTTATGACCGTTTAAAGTTTCACCAATTTACAACTACTTTTTTCCCTATACTCATTATTTGATAATTTTATCTTATCAATTTATATAACTACTAAAGGTCATGCCACATCAAACTTCACTGATAATCGAGCACTTTTGTTTTGAATCATGCCTTGTCTTGGTTGGGTGCATGGTGCATGTTTTAAGAATATATCTTACTTTAAAAAGATCGCAACATATTCGAAATAAAGTTAAGCATTAAAAAATAACACACTTAAATCTAAACCCTAATAATAAAAAACTTTAAGCTAATGACAACTGGTCTTCAAACAAAAATGGACTTCGAGCACTTTTCAACCACTAAAACAACGACCCGAAGTTTTGCTTATCCTTGATGTATTGAGCCTACCTTATTAATCACACAAAAATAAGTTGGATTCTATATAAAATATTGAAGTTCCGAAGTCTCGAAGCATGATTAATCAATGGCGGAAGTATGGAAAAATTGTGAAAAAAAAGAGACCCAGAATTACGCAGCAAAGGTTAGACTTTTCAATTGACTTATCATAAAGTCGTTTGCAATGATATTACTATCAATTATGAATAATATTTAATTAATACTAAAACATAAGAGAGTTTATATAAAGACCAAAAGTTTATGATTATGATATAAAATCTGAATACTGAGGGAAAGGTTGTAGTGGGAAGGATCATTCAATAGGTTTTATGTGGTGCAAATTTGAATTAATTGACGACACTTTCACAAGAAATTTATCCAAATAAAACTACAAAGTAGTACTAGGATGGGTGACCCCCTGGGAAGTCCTCGTGTTGCATCCCTCCTTTTGTCGCTTTTAATTATATATTATTTTGCAAAAATAACGCCCAGGCCGAGATGTGAAAAGGACAGGCTTTAGTTAAGCGTGGGCGTAGAGCTGGGGGGGGGGGGGGCTTTAGCTTAAGCGTGGGCGTAGAGCTGGGGGGGGGGGGGGGGGAAGGGCTTAATAAAATTTAGAGCGCTAGGAATGACGGATGCGATCATACCAGCACTAACGCACCGGATCCCATCAGAACTCTGAAGTTAAGCGTGCTTCGGCGAGAGTAGTACTAGGTGTGGTGACCCCCTGGGAAGTCCTCGTGTTGCATCTTGTCGCTTTTAATTATATATTTTTTATCACTAGAATTTTACTAAATATGAATGAAAATTGTGCACCAATTTGGAGGAAAATTGAAATTGAATAGGATAACAAGTGTTTTTTCAAATATTGGCTCGGCCAAACCGCCTTGCGGCAGTTTGGGCGGCTAGATCTCGCAAAAATACACAAAATCAAAAAATAAATCGCGTAAATCGAACATGCGAGCTCAAAGTTATGACCGTTTAAAGTTTCACCAATTTACAACTACTTTTTTCCCTATACTCATTATTTGATAATTTTATCTTATCAATTTATATAACTACTAAAGGTCATGCCACATCAAACTTCACTGATAATCGAGCACTTTTGTTTTGAATCATGCCTTGTCTTGGTTGGGTGCATGGTGCATGTTTTAAGAATATATCTTACTTTAAAAAGATCGCAACATATTCGAAATAAAGTTAAGCATTAAAAAATAACACACTTAAATCTAAACCCTAATAATAAAAAACTATAAGCTAATGACAACTGGTCTTCAAACAAAAATGGACTTCGAGCACTTTTCAACCACTAAAACAACGACCCGAAGTTTTGCTTATCCTTGATGTATTGAGCCTATCTTATTAATCACACAAAAATAAGTTGGATTCTATATAAAATATTGAAGTTCCGAAGTCTCGAAGCATGATTAATCAATGGCGGAAGTATGGAAAAATTGTGAAAAAAAAGAGACCCAGAATTACGCAGCAAAGGTTAGACTTTTCAATTGACTTATCATAAAGTCGTTTGCAATGATATTACTATCAATTATGAATAATATTTAATTAATACTAAAACATAAGAGAGTTTATATAAAGACCAAAAGTTTATGATTATGATATAAAATGTGAATACTGAGGGAAAGGTTGTAGTGAGAAGGATCATTCAATAGGTTTTATCTGGTGCAAATTTGAATTAATTGACGACACTTTCACAAGAAATTTATCCAAATAAAACTACAAAGTAGTACTAGGATGGGTGACCCCCTGGGAAGTCCTCGTGTTACATCCCTCCTTTTGTCGCTTTTAATTATATATTATTTTGCAAAAATAACGCCCGGGCCGAGATGTGAAAAGGACAGGCTTTAGTTAAGCGTGGGTAAGCTAACGCCCGGGCCGAGATGTGAAAAGGACAGGCTTTAGTTAAGCGTGGGCGTAGAGCTGGGGGGGGGGGGGGAAGGGCTTAATAGAATTTAGAGCGCTAGGAATGACGGATGCGATCATACCAGCACTAACGCACCGGATCCCATCAGAACTCTGAAGTTAAGCGTGCTTCGGCGAGAGTAGTACTAGGTGTGGTGACCCCCTGGGAAGTCCTCGTGTTGCATCCCTCATTTTGTCGCTTTTAATTATATATTTTTTATCACTAGAATTTTACTAAATATGAATGAAAATTGTGCACCAATTTGGAGGAAAATTGAAATTGAATGGGATAACAAGTGTTTTTTCAACAATTGGCTCGGCCAAACTGCCATGCGGCAGTTTGGGCGGCTAGATCTCGCAAAAATACGCAAAATCAAAAAACAAATCGCGTAAATCGGACGTGCAAGCTCAAAGTTATGACCGTTTAAAGTTTCACCAATTTACAACTACTTTTTTCCCTATACTCATTATTTGATAATTTTATCTTATCAATTTATATAACTACTAAAGGTCATTCCACATCAAACTTCACTGATAATCGAGCACTTTTGTTTTGAATCATGCCTTGTCTTGGTTGGGTGCATGGTGCATGTTTTAAGAATATATCTTACTTTTAAAAGATCGCAACATATTCGAAATAAAGTTAAGCATTAAAAACTAACACACTTAAATCTAAACCCTAATAATAAAATACTTTAAGCTAATGACAACAGGTCTTCAAACAAAAATGGACTTCGAGCACTTTTCAACCACTAAAACAACGACCCGAAGTTTTTCTTATCGTTGATGTATTGAGCCTACCTTATTAATCACACAGAAATAAGTTGGATTCTATATAAAATATTGAAGTTCCGAAGTCTCGAAGCATGATTAATCAATGGCGGAAGTATGGAAAAATTATGAAAAAAAGAGACCCAGAATTACGCAGCAAAGGTAAGACTTTTCAATTGACTTATCATAAAGTCATTTGCAATGATATTACTATCAATTATGAATAATATTTAATTAATACTAAAACATAAGAGAGTTTATATAAAGACCAAAACGTTTATGATTATGATATAAAATCTGAATACTGAGGGAAAGGTTGTAGTGGGAAGGATCATTCAATAGGTTTTATATGGTGCAAATTTGAATTAATTGACGACACTTTCACAAGAAATTTATCCAAATAAAACTACAAAGTAGTACTAGGATGGGTGACCCCCTGGGAAGTCCTCGTGTTGCATCCCTCCTTTTGTCGCTTTTAATTATATATTATTTTGCAAAAATAACGCCCGGGCCGAGATGTGAAAAGGACAGGCTATTTAAGGAATAACGCCCGGGCCGAGATGTGAAAAGGACAGGCTTTAGTTAAGCGTGGGCGTAGAGCGGGGGGGGGGGGGGGGAAGGGCTTAATAGAATTTAGAGCGCTAGGAATGACGGATGCGATCATACCAGCACTAACGCACCGGATCCCATCAGAACTCTGAAGTTAAGCGTGCTTCGGCGAGAGTAGTACTAGGTGTGGTGACCCCCTGGGAAGTCCTCGTGTTGCATCTTGACGCTTTTAATTATATATTTTTTATCACTAGAATTTTACCAAATATGAATGAAAATTGTGCACCAATTTGGAGGAAAATTGAAATTGAATAGGATAACAAGTGTTTTTTCAAAAATTGGCTCGGCCAAACCGCCTTGCGGCAGTTTGGGCGGCTAGATCTCGCAAAAATACGCAAAATCAAAAAATAAATCGCGTAAATCGGACATGCGAGCTCAAAGTTATGACCGTTTCAAGTTTCACCAATTTACAACTACTTTTTTCCCTATACTCATTATTTGATAATTTTATCTTATCAATTTATATAACTACTAAAGGTCATGCCACATCAAACTTCACTGATAATCGAGCACTTTTGTTTTGAATCATGCCTTGTCTTGGTTGGGTGCATGGTGCATGTTTTAAGAATATATCTTACTTTAAAAAGATCGCAACATATTCGAAATAAAGTTAAGCATTAAAAAATAACACACTTAAATCTAAACCCTAATAATAAAATACTTTAAGCTAATGACAACAGGTCTTCAAACAAAAATGGACTTCGAGCACTTTTCAACCACTAAAACAATGACCCGAAGTTTTGCTTATCCTTGATGTATTGAGCCTACCTTATTAATCACACAGAAATAAGTTGGATTCTATATAAAATATTGAAGTTCTGAAGTCTCGAAGCATGATTAATCAATGACGGAAGTATGGAAAAATTGTGAAAAAAAAAGTCACCCAGAATTACGCAGTAAAGGTTAGACTTTTCAATTGACTTATCATAAAGTCGTTTGCAATAATATTACTATCAATTATGAATAATATTTAATTAATACTAAAAGATAAGAGAGTTTATATCAAGACCAAAAGTTTATGATTATGATATAAAACTGAATACTGAGGGAAAGGTTGTAGTGGGAAGGATCATTCAATAGGTTTTATGTGGGGAAAATTTGAATTATTTGACGACATTTTTACAAGAAATTTATACAAATAAAACTACAAAGTAGTACTAGGATGGATGACCTCCTGGAAGTCCTCGTGTTGCATCCCTCTTTTTGTCGCTTTTAATTATATATTATTTTGCAAAAATAACGCCCGGGCCGAGATGTGAAAAGGACAGGCTTTTAGTTAAGCGTGGACGCGGGGAGGAAAGGGCTTAATAGAATTTACAACACTAGGAATGACGGATGCGATCATACCAGCACTAACGCACCGGATCCCATCAGAACTCCGAAGTTAAGCGTGCTTGGTCGAGAGTAGTACTAGGATGGGTGAACCCCTAGGAAGTCCTCGTGTTGCATCCCTCCTTTTGTCGCTTTTAATTATATATTTTTTGCAAAAATAACTTTCGGGCCGAGATGTGAAAAGGACAAGCTTTTAGTTAAGCGTGGGCGCAGGGAGGAAAGGGCTTAATAGAATTTAGAGCGCTAGGAATGACGGATGCGATCATACCAGCACTAGCGCACCGGATCTCATCAAAACTCCGAAGTTTAAGCGTGCTTGGGCGAGAATAGTACTAGGATGGGTGACCCCCTGGGAAGTCCTCGTGTTGCATCCCTCCTTTTGTCGCTTTTAATTATATATTTTTTGCAAACATAACGTTCGGGCCGAGATGTGAAAAGGACAGGTTTTTAGTTAAGCGTGGACGCAGGGAGGAAAGGGCTTAACAGAATTTAGAGCGCTAGGAATGACGGATGCGATCATACCAGCACAAACGCACCGGATCCCATCAGAACTCCGTAGTTAAGCGTGCTTGGGCGAGAGTAGTATTAGGATGGGTGACCCCCTGGGAAGTCCTCGTGTTGCATCCCTCCTTTTGTCGCTTTTAATTATATATTTTTTTCCTAGGGGGTCACCCATCCTAGTACTACTCTCGCCCAAGCACGCTTAACTTCGGAGTTCTGATGGGATCCGGTGCGTTAGTGCTGGTATGATCGCATCCGTCATTCCTAGCGCTCTAAATTCTATTAAGCCCTTTCTTCCCTGCGCCCACGCTTAACTAAAATCCTGTCCTTTTCACATCACGGCCCGGACGTTATTTTTGCAAAAAATATATAATTAAAAGAGACAAAAGGAGGAATGCAACACGAGGACTTCCCAGGGGGTCACCCATCCTACTACTACTCTCGCCCAAGCACGCTTAACTTCGAAGTTCTGATGAGATCCGGTGCACTAGTGCTGGTATGATCGAATCCGTCATTCCTAGCGCTCTAAATTCTATCAAGCCCTTTCCTCCCTGCGCCCACGCTTAACTAAAAGCCTGTCCTTTTCACATCTCGGCCCGGAAGTTATTTTTGCAAAAATATATAATTAAAAGCGACAAACGGAGGGATGCAACACGAGGACTTCCCAGGGGGTCACCCATCCTAGTACTACTCTCGACCAAGCACGCTTAACTTCGGAGTTCTGATAGGATCCGGTGCGTTAGTGCTGGTATGATCGCATCCGTCATTCCTAGTGCTCTAAATTCGATTAAGCCCTTTCCTCCCCGCGCCCGCGCTTAACTAAAAGCCTGTCCTTTTCACATCTCGGCCCGAGCGTTATTTTGGCAAAATAATATATAATTAAAAGCGACAAAAGGAGGGATGCAACACGAGGACTTCCTAGGGGGTCACCCATCCTAGTACTACTTTGTAGTTTTATTTGGATAAATTTCTTGTGAAAGTGTCGTCAATTAATTCAAATTTGCAACACATAAAACCTATTGAATGATCCTTCCCACTTCAACCTTTCCCTCAGTATTCAGATTTTATATCATAATCATAAACTTTTGGTCTTTATATAAACTCTCTTATCTTTTAGTATTAATTAAATATTATTCATAATTGATAGTAATATCATTGCAAACGACTTTATGATAAGTCAATTGAAAAGTCTAACCTTTACTGCGTAATTCTGGGTGTCTTTTTTTTCACAATTTTTCCATACTTCCGCCATTTATTAATCATGCTTCGAGACTTCGGAACTTCAATATTTTATATAGAATCCAACTTATTTTTGTGTGATTAATAAGGTAGGCTCAATACATCAAGGATAAGCAAAACTTCGGGTCGTTGTTTTAGTGGTTGAAAAGTGCTCGAAGTCCATTTTTGTTTGAAGACCAGTTGTCATTAGCTTAAAGTTTTTTATTATTACGGTTTAGATTTAAGTGTGTTATTTTTTAATGCTTAACTTTATTTCGAATATGTTGCGATCTTTTTAAAGTAAGATATATTCTTAAAACATGCACCATGCACCCAACCAAGACAAGGCATGATTCAAAACAAAAGTGCTCGATTATCAGTGAAGTTTGATGTGGCATGACCTTTAGTAGTTATATAACTTGATAAGATAAAATTATCAAATAATGTGTATAGGGAAAAAAGTAGTTGTAAATTGGTGAAACTTTAAACAGTCTTTAATTTGCGCTCGCACGTCCGATTTACGCAATTTTTTTTTATTTTGCGTATTTTTGCGAGATCTAGCTGCCCAAACTGCCGCAAGGCGGTTTGGCCGAGCCAATTTTTGAAAAAACACTTGTTAAACCATTCAATTTTAATTCTCCTCCAAATTGGTGCACAATTTTCATTCATATTTAGTAAAGTTCTAGTGATAAAAAATATATAATTAAAAGCGACAAAATGGGGGATGCAACACGATGACTTCCCAGGGGGTCACCCATCCTAGTACTACTCTCGCCCAAGCACGCTTTACTTCGGAGTTCTGATGGGATCCGGTGTGTTAGTGCTGGTATGATCGCATCCGTCATTCCTAGCGCTCTAAATTCTATTAAGCCATTTCCTCCCCGCGCCCACGCTTAACTAAAAGCCTGTCCTTTTCACATCTCGGCCCGGACGTTATTTTTGCAAAAAATATATAATTAAAAGCGACAAAAGGAGGGATGCAACACGAGGACTTCCCAGGGGGTCACCCATCCTAGTACTACTCTCGCCCAAGCACGCTTAAACTTCGGAGTTGTGATGAGATCCGGTGCGCTAGTGCTGGTATAATCGCATCCGTCATTCCTAGCGCTCTAAATTCTATTAAGCCCTTTCATCTCCGCGCCTACGCTTAACTAAAAGCCTGTCCTTTTCACATCTCGGCCCGGACGTTATTTTTGCAAAAAATATATAATTAAAAGCGACAAAAGGAGGGATGCAACACGAGGACTTCCGAGGGGGTCACCCATCCTAGTACTACTCTCGCCCAGGCACGCTTAACTTCGGAGTTCTGATGGGATCCGGTGCGTTAGTGCTGGTATGATCGCATCCGCCATTCCTAGCGCTCTAAATTCTATTAAGCCCTTTCCTCCCCGTGTCCACGCTTAACTAAATGCCTCTCCTTTTCAAATCTCGGCCCGGGCGTTATTTTTGCAAAATAATATATAATTAAAAGCGACAAAAGGAGGGATGCAACACGAGGACTTCCCAGGAGGTCACCCATCCTAGTACTACTTTGTAGTTTTATTTGTATAAATTTCTTGTGAAAGTGTCGTCAATTAATTCAAATTTTCCCCACATAAAACCTATTGAATGATCCTTCCCACTACAACCTTTCCCTCAGTATTCAGTTTTATATCATAATCATAAACTTTTGGTCTTTATATAAACTCTCTTATCTTTTAGTATTAATAAAATATTATTCATAATTGATAGTAATATTATTGCAAACGACTTTATGATAAGTCAATTGAAAAGTCTAACCTTTACTGCGGAATTCTGGGTGACTTTTTTTTTCACAATTTTTCCATACTTCCGCCATTGATTTATCATGTTTCGAGACTTCGGAATTTCAATATTTTATATAGAATCCAACTTATTTCTGTGTGATTAATAAGGTAGGCTCAATACATCAAGGATAAGCAAAACTTCGGGTCGTTGTTTTAGTGGTTGAAAAGTGCTCGAAGTCCATTTTTGTTTGAAGACCTGTTGTCATTATCTTAAAGTATTTTATTATTAGGGTTTAGATTTAAGTGTGTTATTTTTTAATGCTTTACTTTATTTCGAATATGTTGCGATCTTTTAAAAGTAAGATATATTCTTAAAACATGCACCATGCACCCAACCAAGACAAGGCATGATTCAAAACAAAAGTGCTCGATTATCAGTGAAGTTTGATGTGGCATGACCTTTAGTAGTTATATAAATTGATAAGATAAAATTATCAAATAATGAGTATAGGGAAAAAAGTAGTTGTAAATTGGTGAAACTTTAAACGGTCATAACTTTGAGCTCGCACGTCCGATTTATGCGATTGTTTTTTTGATTTTGCGTATTTTTGCGAGATCTAGCCGCCCAAACTGCCGCAAGGCGGTTTGGCCAAGCCAATTTTTGAAAAAACACTTGTTATCCCATTCAATTTCAATTTTCCTCCAAATGGGTGCACAATTTTCATTCATATTTAGTAAAATTCTAGTGATAAAAAATATATAATTAAAAGCGACAAAATGAGGGATGCAACACGAGTAATTCCCAGGGGGTCACCACACCTAGTACTACTCTCGCCGAAGCACGCTTAACTTCGAAGTTCTGATGGGATCTGGTGCGTTAGTGCTGGTATGATCGCATCCGTCATTCCTAGCGCTCTAAATTCTGTTAAGCCCTTTCCTCCCTGCGCCCACGCTTAACTAAAATCCTGTCCTTTTCACATCACGGCCCGGACGTTATTTTTGCAAAAAATATATAATTAAAAGCGACAAAAGGAGGGATGCAACACGAGGACTTCCCAGGGGGTCACCCATCCTAGTACTACTCTCGCCCAAGCACGCTTAACTTCGGAGTTCTGATGAGATCTGGTGCGCTAGTTTTGTATGATCGCATCCGTCATTCCTAGCGCTCTAAATTCTATTAAGCCCTTTCCTCCCTGCGCCCACGCTTAACTAAAATCCTGTCCTTTTCACATCACGGCCCGGGCATTATTTTTGCAAAATAATATTTAATTGAAAGCGATAAAAGGAGGGATGCAACACGAGGACTTCCCAAGGGGTCACCCATCCTAGTACTACTTTGTAGTTTTATTTGGATAAATTTCTTGTGAAAGTGTCGTCAATTAATTCAAATTTGCACCACATAAAACCTATTCAATGATCCTTCCCACTACAACCTTTCCCTCAGTATTCAGATTTTATATCATAATCATAAACTTTTGGTCTTTATATAATCTCTCTTATATTTTAGTATTAATTAAATATTATTCAAAATTGATAGTAATATCATTGTAAACGACTTTATGATAAGTCAATTGAAAAGTCTAACCTTTGCTGCGTAATTATGGGTCTCTTTTTTTTTCACAATTTTTCCATACTTCCGCCATTGATTAATCGTGCTTCGAGACATCGGAACTTCAATATTTTATATAGAATCCAAATTATTTTTGTGTGATTAATATGGTAGGCTCAATATATCAAGGATATGCAAAACTTCGGGTCGTTGTTTTAGAGGTTGAAAAGTGCTCGAAGTCCATTTTTGTTTGAAGACCAGTTGTCATTAGCTTAAAGTTTTTTATTATTAGGGTTTAGATTTAAGAGTGTTATTTTTTAATGCTTAACTTTATTTCGAATATGTTGCGATCTTTTTAAAGTAAGATATATTATTAAAACATGCAACATGCACCCAACCTAGACAACGCATGAGTCAAAACAAAAGTGCTCGATTATAAGTGATGTTTGATGTGGCATGACCTTTGGTAGTTATATAAATTGATAAGATAAAATTATCAAATAATGAGTATATGGAAAAAAGTAGTTATAAATTGGTGAAACTTTAAATGGTCATAACTTTGCGCTCGCACGTCCGATTTACGCGATTTTTTTTTTTGATTTTGCGTATTTTTGCGAGATCTAGCCGGCCAAACTGCCGCAATGCGGTTTGGCCATGCCGATTTTTGAAAAAACACCTGTTATCCCATTCAATTTCAATTTTGCTCCAAATTGGAGCACAATTTTCATTCATCTTTAGTTAAATTCTAGTGATAAAAAATATATAATTAAAAGAGACAAACGGAGGGATGCAATACGAGGACTTCACAGGGGGTCACCCATCCTAGTACTACTCTCGCCCAAGCACGCTTAATTTCGGAGATTTGATGGGATCTGATACGTTAGTGCTGGTATGATCGCATCCGTCATTCCTAGCGCTCCAAATTCTATTAAGCCCTTTCCTCCCCGCGCCCACGCTTAACTAAAAGCCTGTCCTTTTCACATCTCGGCCCGGGCGTTATTTTTGCAAAATAATATTTAATTAAAAGCGATAAAAGGAGGGATGTAACACGAGGACTTCCCAAGGGGTCACCCATCCTAGTACTACTTTGTAGTTTTATTTGGATAAATTTCTTGTGAAAGTGTCGTCAATTAATTCAAATTTGCACCACATAAAACCTATTCAATGATCCTTCCCACTACAACCTTTCCCTCAGTATTCAGATTTTATATCATAATCATAAACTTTTGGTCTTTATATAATCTCTCTTATATTTTAGTATTAATTAAATATTATTCAAAATTGATTGTAATATCATTGCAAACGACTTTATGATAAGTCAATTGAAAAGTCTAACCTTTGCTGCGTAATTCTGGGTCTCTTTTTTTTTCATAATTTTTCCATACTTCCGCCATTGATTAATCGTGCTTCGAGACATCGGAACTTCAATATTTTATATAGAATCCAAATTATTTTTGTGTGATTAATATGGTAGGCTCGATATATCAAGGATATGCAAAACTTCGGGTCGTTGTTTTAGAGGTTGAAAAGTGCTCGAAGTCCATTTTTGTTTGAAGACCAGTTGTCATTAGCTTAAAGTTTTTTATTATTAGGGTTTAGATTTAAGAGTGTTATTTTTTAATGCTTAACTTTATTTCGAATATGTTGAGATCTTTTTAAAGTAAGATATATTATTAAAACATGCACCATGCACCCAACCAAGACAACGAATGAGTCAAAACAAAAGTGCTCGATTATGAGTGATGTTTGATGTGGCATGACCTTTAGTAGTTATATAAATTGATAAGATAAAATTATCAAATAATGAGTATATGGAAAAACGTAGTTATAAATTGGTGAAACTTTAAACGGTCATAACTTTGCGCTCGCACGTCCGATTTACGCATATTGTTTTTTTTTTTTATTTTGCGTATTTTTGCGAGATCTAGCCGGCCAAACTGCCGCAATACGGTTTGGCCAAACCGATTTTTGAAAAAACACCTGTTATCCCATTCAATTTCAATTTTGCTCCAAATTGGAGCACAATTTTCATTCATCTTTAGTAAAATTCTAGTGATAAAAAATATATAATTAAAAGAGACAAACGGAGGGATGCAATACGAGGACTTCCCAGGGGGTCACCCATCCTAGTACTACTCTCGCCCAAGCACGCTTAATTTCCGAGATCTGATTGGATCTGATACGTTAGTGCTGGTATGATCGCATCCGTCATTCCTAGCGCTCTAAATTCTATTAAGCCCTTTCCTCCCCGCGCCCACACTTAACTAAAAGCCTGTCCTTTTCACATCTCGGCCCGGGCGTTATTTTTGCAAAATAATATTTAATTAAAAGCGATAAAAGGAGGGATGCAACACGAGGACTTCCCAAGGGGTCACCCATCCTAGTACTACTTTGTAGTTTTATTTGGATAAATTTCTTGTGAAAGTGTCGTCAATTAATTCAAATTTGCACCACGTAAAACCTATTCAATGATCCTTCCCACTACAACCTTTCCCTCAGTATTCAGATTTTATATCATAATCATAAACTTTTGGTCTTTATATAATCTCTCTTATATTTTAGTATTAATTAAATATTATTCAAAATTGATAGTAATATCATTGCAAACGACTTTATGATAAGTCAATTGAAAAGTCTAACCTTTGCTGCGTAATTCTGGGTCTCTTTTTTTTTCACAATTTTTCGATACTTCCGCCATTGATTAATCGTGCTTCGAGACATTGGAACTTCAATATTTTATATAGAATCCAAATTATTTTTGTGTGATTAATATGGTAGGCTCAATATATCAAGGATATGCAAAACTTCGGGTCGTTGTTTTAGAGGTTGAAAAGTGCTCGAAGTCCATTTTTGTTTGAAGACCTGTTGTCATTAGCTTAAAGTTTTTTATTATTAGGGTTTAGATTTAACAGTGTTATTTTTTAATGCTTAACTTTATTTCGAATATGTTGCGATCTTTTTAAAGTAAGATATATTATTAAAACATGCACCATGCACCCAACCAAGACAACGAATGAGTCAAAACAAAAGTGCTCGATTATGAGTGATGTTTGATGTGGCATGACCTTTAGTAGTTATATAAATTGATAAGTTAAAATTATCAAATAATGAGTATATGGAAAAACGTAGTTATAAATAGGTGAAACTTTAAACGGTCATAACTTTGCGCTCGCACGTCCGATTTACGCATATTGTTTTTTTTTTTGATTTTGCGTATTTTTGCGAGATCTAGCCGGCCAAACTGCCGCAATGCGGTTTGGCCAAACCGATTTTTGAAAAAACACCTGTTATCCCATTCAATTTCAATTTTTCTCCAAATTGGAGCACAATTTTCATTCATCTTTAGTAAAATTCTAGTGATAAAAAATATATAATTAAAAGAGACAAACGGAGGGATGCAATACGAGGACTTCCCAGGGGGTCACCCACCCTAGTACTACTCTCGCCCAAGCACGCTTAATTTCGGAGATCTGATGGGATCCGGTGCGCTAGTGCTGGTATGATCGCATCCGTCATTCCAAGCGCTCTAAATTCTATTTAGCCCTTTCCTCCCCGCGCCCACGCTTAACTAAAAGCCTGTCCTTTTCACATCTCGGCCCGGGCGTGATTTTTGCAAAATAATATATAATTAAAAGCGACAAAAGGAGGGATGCAACACGAGGACTTCCCAGGGGGTCACCCATCCTAGTACTACTCTCGCCCAAGCATGCTTAATTTCGGAGATCTGATGGGATCCGGTGCGCTAGTGCTGGTATGATCGCATCCGTCATTCCTAGCGCTCTATATTCTATTTAGCCCTTTCCTCCCCGCGCCCACGCTTAACTAAAAGCCTGTCCTTTTCACATCTCCGCCCGGGCGTGATTTTTGCAAAATAATATATAATTAAAAGCGACAAAAGGAGGGATGCAACACGAGGACTTCCCAGGGGGTCACCCATCCTAGTACTACTATCGCCCAAGCCGGTTAAATTCAGAGTTCTGATGGGATCCGGTGCGTTAGTGCTGGTATGATCGCATCCGTCATTCCTAGCGCTCTAAATTTTATTAAGCCCTTTCCTCCCCGCGCCCACGCTTAGCTAAAAGTCTGTCCTTTTCACATCTCGGCCCGGGCGTTATTTTTGCAAAATAATATATAATTAAAAGCGACAAAAGTAGGGATGCAACACAAGGACTTCCCAGGGGGTCACCCATCCTAGTACTACTTTGTAGTTTTATTTCGATAAATTTCTTGTGAAAGTGTCGTCATTTAATTCAAATTTGCACCACATAAAACCTATTGAATGATCCTTCCCACTACAACCTTTCCCTCAGTATTCAGATTTTATATCATAATCATAAACTTTTGTTCTTTATATAATCTCTCTTATCTTTTAGTATTAATTAAATATTATTCATAATTGATAGTAATATCATTGCAAACGACTTTATGATAAGTCAATTGAAAAGTCTAACCTTTGCTGCGTAATTCTGGGTCTCTTTTTTTTCACAATTTTTCCATACTTCCGCCATTGATTAATCATGCTTCGAGACTTCGGAACTTCAATATTTTATATAGAATCCAACTTGTGATTAATAAGGTAGACTCAATACATCAAGGATAAGCAAAACTTCAGGTCGTTGTTTTAGTGGTTGAAAAGTGCTCGAAGTCCATTTTCGTTTGAAGACCAGTTGTCATTAGCTTAAAGTTTTCTATTATTAGGGTTTAGATTTTAGTGTGTTATTTTTTAATGCTTAACTTTATTTCTAATATGTTGCGATCTTTTTAAAGTAAGATATATTCTTAAAACATGCACCATGCACCCAACCAAGACAAGGCATGATTCAAAACAAAAGTGCTCGATTATCAGTGATGTTTGATGTGGCATGACCTTTAGTAGTTATATAAATTGATAAGATAAAATTAACAAAAAATGAGTATAGGGAAAAAAGTAGTTGTAAATTGGTGAAACTTTAAACGGTCATAACTTTGCGCTCGCACGTCCGATTTACGCGATTGTTTTTTTGATTTTGCGTATTTTTGCGAGATCTAGCCGGCCAAACTGCCGAAATGCGGTTTGGCCGAGCCGATTTTTGAAAAAACACCTGTTATGTCATTCAATTTCAATTTTGCTCCAAATTGGTGTACAATTTTCATTCATCTTTAGTAAAATTCTAGTGATAAATTGATAAGATAAAATTAAGAAATAATGAGTATAGGGAAAAAAGTAGTTGTAAATTGGTGAAACTTTAAATGGTCAAAACTTTGCGCTCGCATGTCCGATTTACGCGATTTGTTTTTTTGATTTTACGTATTTTGCGAGATCTAGCCGGCCAAACTGCCGCAATGCGGTTTGGCCGAGCCAATTTTTGAAAAAACAACTGTTATCCCATTCAATTTCAATTTTACTCCAAATTGGTGCACAATTTTCATTCATCTTTAGTAAAATTCTAGTGATAAAAATATATAATTAAAAGCGACAAAAGGAGGGATGCAAAACGAGGACTTCCCAGGGGGTCACCCATCCTAGTACTACATTCGCCCACACACGCTTAACTTCGGAGTTCTGATGGGATCCGATGCGTTAGTGCTGGTATGATCGCATCCGTCATTCATAGCGCTCTAAATTCTATTAAGCCCTTTCCTCCCCGCGCCCACGCTTAACTAAAAGCCTGTCCTTTTCACATCTCGGCCCGGACGTTACTTTTGCAAAAAATATATAATTAAAAGCGACAAACGGAGAGATGTAATACGAGGACTTCCCAAGGGGTCACCCATCCTAGTACTACTCTCGCCCAAGCACGCTTTATTTCGGAGTTCTGATGGGATCCGATGTGTTAGTGCTGGTATGATCGCATCCGTCATTCCTAGCGTTCTAAATTCTATTAAGCACTTTCCTCCCCGCGCCCACGCTTAACTAAAAGCCTATCCTTTTCACATCTCGGCCCGGGCGTTATTTTTGCAAATTAATATATAATTAAAAGCGACAAAAGTAGGGATGCAACACGAGGACTTCCCAGGGGGTCACCCATCCTAGTACTACTTTGTAGTTTTATTTGGATAAATTTCTTGTGAAAGTGTCGTCAATTAATTCAAATTTGCACCACATAAAACCTATTGAATGATCCTTCCCACTACAACCTTTCCCTCAGTATTCAGATTTTATATCATAATCATACACTTTTTGTCTTTATATAATCTCTCTTATATTTTAGTATTAATTAAATATTATTCATAATTGATAGTAATATTATTGCAAACGACTTTATGATAAGTCAATTGAAAAGTCTAACCTTTACTGCGTAATTCTGGGTCTATTTGTTTTCACAATTTTTCCATACTTCCGCCATTGATTAATCATGCTTCGGGACTTCGGAACTTCAATATTTTATATAGAATCCAACTTATTTTTGTGCGATTAATAAGGTAGGCTCAATACATCAAGGATAAGCAAAACTTCGGGTCGTTGTTTTAGTGGTTGAAAAGTGCTCGAAGTCCATTTTTGTTTGAAGACCAGTTGTCATTAGCTTAAAGTTTTTTATTATAAGGGTTTAGATTTAAATGTGTTATTTTTTAATGCTTAACTTTATTTCGAATATGTTGCGTTCTTTTTAAAGTAAGATATATTATTAAAACATGCACCATGCACCCAACCAAGACAAGGCATGATTCAAAACAAAAGTGCTCGATTATAAGTGATGTTTGATGTGGCATGACCTTAAGTAGTTCTATAAATTGATAAGATAAAATTATAAAATAATGAGTATAGGGAAAAAAGTAGTTGTAAATTGGTGAAACTTTAAACGGTCATAACTTTGCGCTCGCATGTCCGATTTACGCGTTTTTTTTATTTTCCGTATTTTTGCGAGATCTAGCCTGCCAAGGCGGTTTGGCCGAGCCTGATTTTTGAAAAAACACCTGTTATCCCATTCAATTTCAATTTTGCTCCAAATTGGTGCACAATTTTAATTCATCTTTAGTAAAATTTTATTGATAAAAAATATATAATTAAAAGCGACAAAAGGAGGGATGCAACACGAGGACTTCCCCGGGGGTCACCCATCCTAGTACTACTCTCGCCCACGCACGCTTAACTTCGGAGTTCTGATGGGATCCGGTGCGTTAGTGCTGGTATGATCGCATCCGTCATTCCTGGCGCTCTAAATTCTATTAAGCCCTTTCCCCCCGCGCCCACGCTTAACTAAAGCCTGTCCTTTTCACATCTCGGCCCGGGCATTATTTTTGCAAAATAATATATAATTAAAAGCGACAAAAGGAGGGATGCAACACGAGGACTTCCCAGGAGGTCACCCATCCTAGTACTACTTTGTAGTTTTATTTGGATAAATTTCTTGTGAAAGTGTCGTCAATTAATTCAAATTTAAACCACATAAAACCTACTGAATGATCCTTCCCACTACAACCTTTCCCTCATTATTCAGATTTTATATCATAATCATAAACTTTTGGTCTTTATATCAACTCTCTTATATTTTAGTATTAATTAAATATTATTCATAATTGATAGTAATATCATTGCAAACGACTTTATGATAAGTCAATTGAAAAGTCTAACCTTTGCTGCGTAATTCTAGGTCTCTTTTTTTCACAATTTTTCCATACTTCCGCCATTGATTAATCATGCTTCGAGACTTCAGACCTTCAATATTTTATATAGAATCCAACTTATTTTTGTGTGATTAATAAGATAGGCTCAATACATCAAGGATAAGCAAAACTTCGGGTCGTTGTTTTAGTGGTTGAAAAGTGCTCGAAGTCCATTTTTGTTTGAAGACCAGTTGTCATTAGCTTAAGGTTTTTTATTATTACGGTTTAGATTTAAGTGTGTTATTTTTTAATGCTTAACTTTATTTCGAATATGTTGCGATCTTTTTAAAGTAAGATATATTATTAAAACATGCAACATGCACCCAACCAAGACAACGCATGATTCAAAACAACAGTGCTCTATTATAAGTGATGTTTGATGTGGCATGAGCTTAAGTAGTTATATAAATTGGTAAGATAAAATTATCAAATAATGAAAAAGGTAGTTGTAAATGGATGAAACTTTAAACAGTCATAACTTTGCGCTCGCACGTCCGATTTACGCAATTTATTTTTTTGATTTTGCGTATTTTTGCGAGATCTAGCCGGCCAAACTGCCGAGCCAATTTTTGAAAAAAACACCTGTTATCCCATTCAATTTCAATTTTGCTCCAAATTGGTGCACAATTTTCATTCATCTTTAGTAAAATTCTAGTGATAACAAATATATAATTAAAAGCGACAAACGGAGGGATGCAATACGAGGACTTCCCAGGGGGTCACACATCCTAGTACTACTCTCGCCCAAGCACGCTTAATTTCGGAGTTCATATGGGATCTGATACGTTAGTGCTGGTATGATCGCATCCGTCATTCCTAGCGCTCTAAATTCTATTAAGCCCTTTCCTCCCTGCGCCCACGCTTAACTAAAAGCCTGTCTTTTTCACATCTCGGCCCGGGCGTTATTTTTGCAAAATAATATATAATTAAAAGCGACAAAAGGAGGGATGCAACACGAGGACTTCCCAAGGGGTCACCCATCCTAGTACTACTTTGTAGTTTTATTTGGATAAATTTCTTGTGAAAGTGTCGTCAATTAATTCAAATTTGCACCACATAAAACCTATTGAATGATCCTTCCCACTACAACCTTTCCCTCAGTATTCAGATTTTATATCATAATCATAAACTTTTGGTCTTTATATAATCTCTCTTATATTTTAGTATTAATTAAATATTATTCAAAATTGATAGTAATATCATTGCAAACGACTTTATGATAAGTCAATTGAAAAGTCTAACTTTTGCTGCGTAATTCTGGGTCTCTTTTTTTTTCACAATTTTTCCATACTTCCGTCATTGATTAATCGTGCTTCGAGACTTCGGAACTTCAATATTTTATATAGAATCCAACTTATTTTTGTGTGATTAATATGGTAGGCTCAATACATCAAGGATAAGCAAAACTTCGGGTCGTTGTTTTAGTGGTTGAAAAGTGCTCGAAGTCCATTTTTGTTTGAAGACCAGTTGTCATTAGCTTCAAGTTTTTTATTATTAGGGTTTAGATTTAAGAGTGTTATTTTTTAATGCTTAACTTTATTTCGAATATGTTGCGATCTTTTTAAAGTAAGATATATTATTAAAACATGCACCATGCACCCAACCAAGACAAGGCATGATTCAAAACAAAAGTGCTCGATTATCAGTGAAGTTTGATATGGCATGACCTTTAGTAGTTATATAAATTGATAAGATAAAATTATGAAATAATGTGTATAGGGAAAAAAGTAGTTATAAATTGGTGAAACATTAAACGGTCATAACTTTGCGCACGCACGTCCGATTTACGCGATTTTTTTTTATTTTGCGTATTTTTGCGAGATCTAGCCTGTCAAACTGCTACAATGCGGTTTGGCCGAGCCAATTTTTGAAAAAACACCTGTTATCCCATTCAATTTCAATTTTCCTCCAAATTGGTGCACAATTTTCATTCATCTTTAGTAAAATTCTAGTGATAAAAAATATATAATTAAAAGCGACAAACGGAGGGATGCAATACGAGGACTTCCCAGGGGGTCACCCATCCTAGTACTACTCTCGCTCAAGCACACTTAATTTCAGAGTTCATATGGGATCTGATACGTTAGTGCTGGTATTATCGCATCTGTCATTCCTAGCGCTGTAAATTCTATTAAGCCCTTTCCTCCCCGCGCCCACGCTAAACTAAAAGCCTGTCTTTTTCACATCTCGGCCCGGGCGTTATTTTTGCAAAAAATATATAATTAAAAGCGACAAACAGAGGGATGCAATACGAGGACTTCCCAGGGGGTCACCCATCCTAGTACTACTCTCGCCCAAGCACGCTTAACTTCGGCGTTCTGATGGGATCCGATGCGTTAGTGCTGGTGTGATCGCATCCGTCATTCCTGGCGCTCTAAATTCTTTTAAGCCCTTTCCTCCCGCTCCCCCCCCCCCCCCCCCCGGCTCTACGCCCACGCTTAACTAAAGCCTGTCCTTTTCACATCTCGGCCCGGGCATTATTTTTGCAAAATAATATTTAATTAAAAGCGACAAAAGGAGGGATGCAACACGAGGACTTCCCAGGAGGTCACCCATCCTAGTACTACTTTGTAGTTTTATTTGGTCGTCAATTAATTCAAATTTGCACCACATAAAACCTATTGAATGATCCTTCCCACTACAACCTTTCCCTCAGTATTCAGATTTTATATCATAATCATAAACTTTTGGTCTTTATATAATCTCTCTTATATTTTAGTATTAATTAAATATTATTCAAAATTGATAGTAATATCATTGCAAACGACTTTATGATAAGTCAATTTAAAAGTCTAACCTTTGCTGCGTAATTCTGGGTCTCTTTTTTTTTCATAATTTTTCCATACTTCCGCCATTGATTAATCGTGCTTCGAGACTTCGGAACTTCAATATTTTATATAGAATCCAACTTATTTTTGTGTGATTAATATGGTAGGCTCAATACATCAAGGATAAGCAAAACATCGGGTCGTTGTTTTAGTGGTTGAAAAGTGCTCGAAGTCCATTTTTGTTTGCAGACCAGTTGTCATTAGCTTAAAGTTTTTTATTATTAGGGTTTAGATTTAAGAATGTTATTTTTTAATGCTTAACTTTATTTCGAATATGTTGCGATCTTTTTAAAGTAAGATATATTATTAAAACATGCACCATGCACCCAACCAAGACAAGGCATGATTCAAAACAAAAGTGCTCGATTATCAGTGAAGTTTGATATGGCATGACCTTTAGTAGTTATATAAATTGATAAGATAAAATTATGAAATAATGTGTATAGGGAAAAAAGTAGTTATAAATTGGTGAAACATTAAACGGTCATAACTTTGCGCACGCACGTCCGATTTACGCGATTTTTTTTTTATTTTGCGTATTTTTGCGAGATCTGGCCTGTCAAACTGCTGCAATGCGGTTTGGCCGAGCCAATTTTTGAAAAAACACCTGTTATCCCATTCAATTTCAATTTTCCTCCAAATTGGTGCACAATTTTCATTCATCTTTAGTAAAATTCTAGTGATAAAAAATATATAATTAAAAGCGACAAACGGAGGGATGCAATACGAGGACTTCCCAGGGGGTCACCCATCCTAGTACTACTCTCGCTCAAGCACGCTTAATTTCGGAGTTCATATGGGATCTGATACGTTAGTGCTGGTATGATCGCATCTGTCATTCCTAGCGCTCTAAATTCTATTAAGCCCTTTCCTCCCCGCGCCCACGCTAAACTAAAAGCCTATCTTTTTCACATCTCGGCCCGGGCGTTATTTTTGCAAAAAATATATAATTAAAAGCGACAAACAGAGGGATGCAATACGAGGACTTCCCAGGGGGTCACCCATCCTAGTACTACTCTCGCCCAAGCACGCTTAACTTCGGAGTTCTGATGGGATCCGATGCGTTAGTGCTGGTGTGATCGCATCCGTCATTCCTGGCGCTCTAAATTCTTTTAAGCCCTTTCCTCCCGCTCCCCCCCCCCCCCCGGCTCTACGCCCACGCTTAACTAAAGCCTGTCCTTTTCACATCTCGGCCCCGGCATTATTTTTGCAAAATAATATATAATTAAAAGCGACAAAAGGAGGGATGCAACACGAGGACTTCCCAGGAGGTCACCCATCCTAGTACTACTTTGTAGTTTTATTTGGATAAATTTCTTGTGAAAGTGTCGTCAATTAATTCAAATTTGCACCACATAAAACCTATTGAATGATCCTTCCCACTACAACCTTTCCCTCATTATTCAGATTTTATATCATAATCATAAACTTTTGGTCTTTATATCAACTCTCTTATATTTTAGTATTAATTAAATATTATTCATAATTGATAGTAATATCATTGCAAACGACTTTATGATAAGTCAATTGAAAAGTCTAACCTTTGCTGCGTAATTCTAGGTCTCTTTTTTTCATAATTTTTCCATACTTCCGCCATTGATTAATCATGCTTCGAGACTTCAGACCTTCAATATTTTATATAGAATCCAACTTATTTTTGTGTGATTAATAAGATAGGCTCAATACATCAAGGATAAGCAAAACTTCGGGTCGTTGTTTTAGTGGTTGAAAAGTGCTCGAAGTCCATTTTTGTTTGAAGACCAGTTGTCATTAGCTTAAAGTTTTTTATTATTACGGTTTAGATTTAAGTGTGTTATTTTTTAATGCTTAACTTTATTTCGAATATGTTGCGATCTTTTTAAAGTAAGATATATTATTAAAACATGCAACATGCACCCAACCAAGACAACGCATGATTCAAAACAACAGTGCTCTATTACAAGTGATGTTTGATGTGGCATGAGCTTAAGTAGTTATATAAATTGTTAAGATAAAATTATCAAATAATGAGTATAGGGAAAAAGGTAGTTGTAAAAGGATGAAACTTTAAACAGTCATAACTTTGCGCTCGCACGTCCGATTTACGCAATTTATTTTTTTGATTTTGCGTATTTTTGCGAGATCTAGCCGGCCAAACTGCCGAGCCAATTTTTGAAAAAACACCTGTTATCCCATTCAATTTCAATTTTACTCCAAATTGGTGCACAATTTTCATTCATCTTTAGTAAAATTCTATTGATAACAAATATATAATTAAAAGCGACAAACGGAGGGATGCAATACGAGGACTTCCCAGGGGGTCACCCATCCTAGTACTACTCTCGCTCAAGCACGCTTAATTTCGGAGTTCATATGGGATCTGATACGTTAGTGCTGGTATGATCGCATCTGTCATTCCTAGCGCTCTAAATTCTATTAAGCCCTTTCCTCCCCGCGCCCACGCTAAACTAAAAGCCTATCTTTTTCACATCTCGGCCCGGGCGTTATTTTTGCAAAAAATATATAATTAAAAGCGACAAACAGAGGTATGCAATACGAGGACTTCCCAGGGGGTCACCCATCCTAGTACTACTCTCGCCCAAGCACGCTTAACTTCGGAGTTCTGATGGGATCCGATGCGTTAGTGCTGGTGTGATCGCATCCGTCATTCCTGGCGCTCTAAATTCTTTTAAGCCCTTTCCTCCCGCTCCCCCCCCCCCCCCCCGGCTCTACGCCCACGCTTAACTAAAGCCTGTCCTTTTCACATCTCGGCCTGGGCATTATTTTTGCAAAATAATATATAATTAAAAGCGACAAAAGGAGGGATGCAACACGAGGACTTCCCAGGAGGTCACCCATCCTAGTACTACTTTGTAGTTTTATTTGGATAAATTTCTTGTGAAAGTATCGTCAATTAATTCAAATTTGCACCACATAAAACCTACTGAATGATCCTTCCCACTACAACCTTTCCCTCATTATTCAGATTTTATATCATAATCATAAACTTTTGGTCTTTATATCAATTCTCTTATATTTTAGTATTAATTAAATATTATTCATAATTGATAGTAATATCATTGCAAACGACTTTATGATAAGTCAATTGAAAAGTCTAACCTTTGCTGCGTAATTCTAGGTCTCTTTTTTTCACAATTTTTCCATACTTCCGCCATTCATTAATCATGCTTCGAGACTTCAGACCTTCAATATTTTATATAGAATCCAACTTATTTTTGTGTGATTAATAAGATAGGCTCAATACATCAAGGATAAGCAAAACTTCGGGTCGTTGTTTTAGTGGTTGAAAAGTGCTCGAAGTCCATTTTTGTTTGAAGACCAGTTGTCATTAGCTTAAAGTTTTTTATTATTACGGTTTAGATTTAAGTGTGTTATTTTTTAATGCTTAACTTTATTTCGAATATGTTGCGATCTTTTTAAAGTAAGATATATTATTAAAACATGCAACATGCACCCAACCAAGACAACGCATGATTCAAAACAACAGTGCTCTATTATAAGTGATGTTTGATGTGGCATGAGCTTAAGTAGTTATATAAATTGATAAGATAAAATTATCAAATAATGAAAAAGGTAGTTGTAAATGGATGAAACTTTAAACAGTCATAACTTTGCGCTCGCACGTCCGATTTACGCAATTTATTTTTTTGATTTTGCGTATTTTTGCGAGATCTAGCCGGCCAAACTGCCGAGCCAATTTTTGAAAAAACACCTGTTATCCCATTCAATTTCAATTTTGCTCCAAATTGGTGCACAATTTTCATTCATCTTTAGTAAAATTCTAGTGATAACAAATATATAATTAAAAGCGACAAACGGAGGGATGCAATACGAGGACTTCCCAGGGGGTCACCCATCCTAGTACTACTCTCGCCCAAGCACGCTTAATTTCGGAGTTCATATGGGATCTGATACGTTAGTGCTGGTATGATCGCATCCGTCATTCCTAGCGCTCTAAATTCTATTAAGCCCTTTCCTCCCTGCACCCACGCTTAACTAAAAGCCTGTCTTTTTCACATCTCGGCCCGGGCGTTATTTTTGCAAAATAATATATAATTAAAAGCGACAAAAGGAGGGATGCAACACGAGGACTTCCCAAGGGGTCACCCATCCTAGTACTACTTTGTAGTTTTATTTGGATAAATTTCTTGTGAAAGTGTCGTCAATTAATTCAAATTTGCACCACATAAAACCTATTGAATGATCCTTCCCACTACAACCTTTCCCTCAGCATTCAGATTTTATATCATAATCATAAACTTTTGGTCTTTATATAATCTCTCTCATCTTTTAGTATTAATTAAATATTATTCAAAATTGATAGTAATATCATTGCAAACGACTTTATTATAAGTCAATTGAAAAGTCTAACCTTTGCTGCGTAATTCTGGGTCTCTTTTTTTTTCACAATTTTTCCATACTTCCGCCATTGATTAATCGTGCTTCGAGACTTCGGAACTTCAATATTTTATATAGAATCCAACTTATTTTTGTGTGATTAATATGGTAGGCTCAATACATCAAGGATAAGCAAAACTTCGGGTCGTTGTTTTAGTGGTTGAAAAGTTCTCGAAGTCCATTTTTGTTTGAAGACCAGTTGTCATTAGCTTAAAGTTTTTTATTATTAGGGTTTAGATTTAAGAGTGTTATTTTTTAATGCTTAACTTTATTTCGAATATGTTGCGATCTTTTTAAAGTAAGATATATTATTAAAACATGCACCATGCACCCAACCAAGACAAGGCATGATTCAAAACAAAAGTGCTCGATTATCAGTGAAGTTTGATATGGCATGACCTTTAGTAGTTATATAAATTGATAAGATAAAATTATCAAATAATGTGTATAGGGAAAAAAGTAGTTATAAATTGGTGAAACTTTAAACGGTCATAACTTTGCACACGCACGTCCGATTTACGCGATTTTTTTTTATTTTGCATATTTTTGCGAGATCTAGCCGCCCAAACCGCGTCGAGGCAGTTTGGCCGAGACGATTTTTGAAAAAAAAACCTGTTATCGCATTCAATTTCAATTGTTCTCCAAATTGGTGCACAATTTTCATTCATCTTTAGTAAAATTCTAGTGATAAAAAATATATAATTAAAAGCGACAAAAGGAGGGATGCAACACGAGGACTTCCCAGGGGGTCACCCATCCTAGTACTACTCACGCCCAAGCCGGTTAACTTCAGAGTTCTGATGGGATCCGGTGCGTTAGTGCTGGTATGATCGCATCCGTCATTCGTAGCGCTCTAAATTTTATTAAGCCCTTTCCTCCCCGCGCCCATGCTTAACTAAAAGCCTGTCCTTTTCACATCTTGGCCCGGGCGTTACTTTTGCAAAATAATATATAATTAAAAGCGACAAAAGTAGGGATGCAACACGAGGACTTCCCGGGGGGTCACCCATCCTAGTACTACTTTGTAGTTTTATTTGGATAAATTTCTTGTGAAAGTGTCGTCAATTAATTCAAATTTGCACCACATAAAACTTATTGAATGATCCTTCCCACTACAACCTTTCCCTCAGTATTCAGATTTTATATCATAATCATAAACTTTTGGTCTTTATATAATCTCTCTTATCTTGTAGTATTAATTAAATATTATTCATAATTGATAGTAATATCATTGCAAACGATTTTATGATAAGTCAATTGAAAAGTCTAACCTTTGCTGCGTATTTCTGGGTCTCTTTTTTTTTCCACAATTTTTCCATACTTCCGCCATTGATTAATCATGCTTCGAGACTTCGGAACTTCAATATTTTATATAGAATCCAACTTATTTTTGTGTGATTAATAAGGTAGACTCAATACATCAAGGATACGCAAAACTTCGGGTCGTTGTTTTAGTGGTTGAAAAGTGCTCGAAGTCCATTTTCGTTTGAAGACCAGTTGTCATTAGCTTAAAGTTTTTTATTATTAGGGTTTAGATTTAAGTGTGTTATTTTTTAATGCTTAACTTTATTTCGAATATGTTGCGATCTTTCTAAAGTAAGATATATTCTTAAAACATGCACCATGCACCCAACCAAGACAAGGCATGATTCAAAACAAAAGTGCTCGATTATCAGTGATGTTTGATGTGGCATGACCTTTAGTAGTTACATAAATTGATAAGATAAAATTAACAAATAATGAGTATAGGGAAAAAATTAGCTGTAAATTGGTGAAACTTTAAACGGTCATAACTTTGCGCTCGCACATCCGTTTTACGCGATTTTTTTTTTTTCGATTTTGCGTATTTTTGCGAGATCTAGCCGGCCAAACTGCCGAAATGCGGTTTGGCCGAGCCGATTTTTGAAAAAAACACCTGTTATCCCATTCAATTTCAATTTTGCTCCAAATTGGTGCACAATTTTCATTCATCTTTAGTAAAATTCTAGTGATAAATTGATAAGATAAAATTAAGAAATAATGAGTATAGAGAAAAAAGTAGTTGTAAATTAGTGAAACTTTAAACGGTCATAACTTTGCGCTCGCACGTCCGATTTACGCGATTTTTTTTTTTTGATTTTGCGTATTTTGCGAGATCTAGCCGGCCAAACTGCCGCAATGCGGTTTGGCCGAGCCGATTTTTGAAAAAACAACTGTTATCCCATTCAATTTCAATTTTGCTCCAAATTACTGCACAATTTTCATTCATCTTTAGTAAAATTCTACTGATAAAAAATATATAATTAAAAGAGACAAACGGAGGGATGCAATACGAGGACATCCCAGGGGGTCACCCATCCTAGTACTACTCTCGCCCAAGCACGCTTAATTTCGGAGATCTGATGGGATCTGATACGTTAGTGCTGGTATGATCGCATCCGTCATTCCTAGCGCTCTAAATTCTATTAAGCCCTTTCCTCCCCGCCCCCACGCTTAACTAAAAGCCTGTCCGTTTCACATCTCGGCCCGGACATTACTTTTGCAAAAAATATATAATTAAAAGCGACAAACGGAGAGATGTAATACGAGGACTTCCCAGGGGGTCACCCATCCTAGTACTACTCTCGCCCAAGCACGCTTAATTTTGGAGTTCTGATGGGATCCGATGCGTTAGTGCTGCTATGATCGCATCCGTCATTCCTAGCGCTGTAAATTCTATTAAGCCCTTTCCTCCCCGCGCCCACGCTTAACTAAAAGCCTATCCTTTTCACATCTCGGCCCGGGCGTTATTTTTGCAAAATAATATATAATTAAAAGCAACAAAAGTAGGGATGCAACACGAGGACTTCCCAGGGGGTCACCCATCCTAGTACTACTTTGTAGTTTTATTTGGATAAATTACTTGTGAAAGTGTCGTCAATTAATTCAAATTTGCACCACATAAAACCTATTGAATGATCCTTCGCACTACAACCTTTCGCTCAGTATTCAGATTTTATATCGTAATCATAAACTTTTGGTCTTTATATAATATCTCTTATCTTTTAGTATTAATTAAATATTATTCATAATAGATAGTAATATCATTGCAAACGACTTTATGATAAGTCAATTGAAAAGTTTAACCTTTGCTGCGTAATTCTGGGTCTCTTTGTTTTTCACAATTTTTCCATACTTCCGCCATTGATTAATCATGCTTCGAGACTTCGGAACTTCAATATTTTATATAGAATCCAACTTATTTTTGTGTGATTAATAAGGTAGAATCAATACATCAAGGATACGCAAAACTTCAGGTCGTTGTTTTAGTGGTTGAAAAGTGCTCGAAGTCCATTTTCGTTTGAAGACCAGTTGTCATTAGCTTAAATTTTTTTATTATTAGGGTTTAGATTTAAGTGTGTTATTTTTTAATGCTTAACTTTATTTCGAATATGTTGCGATCTTTTTAAAGTAAGATATATTCTTAAAACATGCACCATGCACCCAACCAAGACAAGGCATGATTCATAACAAAAGTGCTCGATTATCAGTGATGTTTGATGTGGCATGACCTTTAGTAGTTATATAAATTGATAAGATAAAATTAACAAATAATTAGTATAGGGAAAAAAGTAGCTGTAAATTGGTGAAACTTTAAGCGGTCATAACTTTGCGCTCGCACGTCCGATTTACGCGATTTGTTTTTTTGATTTTGCGTATTTTTGCGAGATCTAGCCGGCCAAACTGCCGAAATGCGGTTTGGCCGAGCCGATTTTTGAAAAAACACCTGTTATCCCATTCAATTTCAATTTTGCTCCACATTGGTGCACAATTTTCATTCATCTTTAGTAAAATTCTAGTGATAAATTGATAAGATAAAATTAAGAAATAATGAGTATAGGGAAAAAAGTAGTTGTAAATTGGTGAAACTTTAAACGGTTATAACTTTGCACTCGCACGTCCGATTTACGCGATTTTATTTTTTGATTTTGCGTATTTTGCGAGATCTGGCCGGCCAAACTACCGCAATGCGGCTTGGCCGAGCCGATTTTTGAAAAAACAGCTGTTATCCCATTCAATTTCAATTTTGCTCCAAATTGGTGCACAATTTTCATTCATCTTTAGTAAAATTCTACTGATAAAAAATATATAATGAAAAGCGACAAAAAGGAGGGATGCAACACGAGGACTTCCCAGGGGATCACCCATCGTAGTACTACTTTCGCCCATGCACGCTTAACTTCGGAGTTCTGATGGGATCCGGTGCGTTAGTGCTGGTATTATAGCATCCGTCATTCGTAGCGCTCTAAATTCTATTAAGCCCTTTCCTCCCCGCGCCCACGCTTAACTAAAAGCCTGTCCTTTTCACATCTCGGCCCGGACGTTACTTTTGCAAAAAATATATAATTAAAAGCGACAAACGGAGAGATGTAATACGAGGACTTCCCAGGGGGTCACCCATCCTAGTACTACTCTCGCCCAAGCACGCTTAATTTGGGAGTTCTGATGGGATCCGATGCGTTAGTGCTGCTATGATCGCATCCGTCATTCCTAGCGCTCTAAATTCTATTAAGCCCTTTCCTCCCCGCGCCCACGCTTAACTAAAAGCCTATCCTTTTCACATCTCGGCCCGGGCGTTATTTTTGCAAAATAATATATAATTAAAAGCGACAAAAGTAGGGATGCAACACGAGGACTTCCTAGGGGGTCACCCATCCTAGTACTACTTTGTAGTTTTATTTGGATAAATTTCTTGTGAAAGTGTCGTCAATTAATTCAAATTTGCACCACATAAAACCTATTGAATGATCCTTCCCACTACAACCTTTCCCTCAGTATTCAGATTTTATATCATATCATAAACTTTTGGTCTTTATATAATCTCTCTTACCTTTTAGTATTAATTAAATATTATTCATAATTGATAGTAATATCATTGCAAACGACTTTATGATAATTCAATTGAAAAGTCTAACCTTTGCTGCGTAATTCTGGGTCTCTTTTTTTTTCACAATTTTTCCATACTTCCGCCATTGATTAATCATGCTTCGAGACTTCGGAACTTCAATATTTTATATAGAATCCAACTTATTTTTGTGTGATTAATAAGGTAGACGCAATACATCAAGGATAAGCAAAACTTCAAGTCGTTGTTTTAGTGGTTGAAAAGTGCTCGAAGTCCATTTTCGTTTGAAGACCAGTTGTCATA